>NW_027104551.1:1876172-2030546 GCF_902728285.1 Clytia hemisphaerica
CACGAAAATTGCAAAGTTTGGCAAAGTTTGGCTAGTTCTCAGTCCCTTCGTTGTATTTGGATCAATTTCTAAACACCTGATCTTATGACTGGACATGTCAATGATTAATTATGGAAAAAATTTATTGATAAAAAGGGCGTGGCCTCGATGCTAATTAGGGAAATTCCCTTATTTAGGACTCAAAACACGAAAATTGCAAAGTTTGGCAAAGTTTGGCTAGTTCTCAGTCCCTTCGTTGTATTTGGATCAATTTATAAACACCTGATCTTATGACCGGAAATGTCAATGATTAATCGTGGACATAATTTATTGACAAAAAGGGCGTAGCTTCGATGCTAATTAGGGAAATTTCCCTATTTAGGATTCAAAACACGAAAATTGCAAAGTTTGGCAAAGTTTGGCTAGTTCTCAGTCCCTTCGTTGTATTTGGATCAATTTCTAAACACCTGATCTTATGACCGGACATGTCAATGATTAATTGTGGACAAATTTTATTGATAAAAAGGGCGTGGCCTCGATGCTAATTAGGGAAATTCCCTTATTTTGGACTCAAAACACGAAAATTGCAAAGTTTGGCAAAGTTTGGCTAGTTCTCAGTCCCTTCGTTGTATTTGGATCAATTTCTAAACACCTGATCTTATGACCGGACATGTCAATGATTAATTATGGAAAAAATTTATTGATAAAAAGGGCGTGGCCTCGATGCTAATTAGGGAAATTCCCTTATTTAGGACTCAAAACACGAAAATTGCAAAGTTTGGCAAAGTTTGGCTAGTTCTCAGTCCCTTCGTTGTATTTGGATCAATTTCTAAACACCTGATCTTATGACCGGACATGTCAATGATTAATTATGGAAAAAATTTATTGATAAAAAGGGCGTGGCCTCGATGCTAATTAGGGAAATTCCCTTATTTAGGACTCAAAACACGAAAATTGCAAAGTTTGGCAAAGTTTGGCTAGTTCTCAGTCCCTTCGTTGTATTTGGATCAATTTCTTCAGGTAATGCAACAAGAATTCAATGTGCACTAATATCTAGTAGAATCAGCATGAAAAACTAAATTATCCAGTAATACCACATGAACCAGTTAAGTATATTTTTCTTAAAACGATTTGAATGATAACAATCCTAAGTGACAAGTGCGGGTATCTTTTACAGCAACGAAAAACGGATGGGGCATCCTTCAATGGCATATTCATCCAATGCAGAGCGGCAGACATCCTGTTGGAAAAACGAACAGATGCTCTAGTTTTCAAGACGAACAAAAATTTTATCCCGATGAAAGTTGTAAGAGTTCTTCAGTTACGAGATCCTTTTTCTTAACAAAAAAGTACTAAATATATCTTTAAGAACGAAGGCCAACCACCATAAATCAGAGCCCAATGAAGTGTCTCTGTAAATGGCTTTGTAAAATCACAAGGTATAAGCTTGTGGATAAAGTTTAACTCCGTTATATACATGTACATGTATATGTGTTCTCGATTTTAGAGGTTGCTAGAAGAGTAAATAGAGACGATAAAGTACCTGTTATAAGTACTTAATTCTAATGACAAAGAATTCTCTATCTTCTTAGGCATTTTTGATTTATTTCGTAATATGTTCATACTCTATTTCAATATTAAATCAGGATGGATTTACCTCTTGGGAAAATGATTTTGGCTTCACACTTGAACAGACGGAGAAATTAGACAATGTCAACGTTTATCATGCAAATACCCATCAAAGGATATTCCTCATTTCAAAACAAGGCGGTATGTTTTCATCAACCATTAAAAGAAAATTGAAAAGCTATTTTTTGGTCTATGATATTTTACGGGATGGTATTTTCATGGAAATTACGTCACTTTCCTATTCATACTATAATGATTTCAAAGTCAAGTCAATCCTCCTATAAGGTTTCCGGTGGGGAAAAAGGTAAAAATTCACAAACACAACGGTACAGGAGAACAAGCCATTATCGTCTAGTACGAGCTAGATTATACTCCGAAGGGATTGCACTTTGGAAAAACAGGTGAGAGGTATGTGCAAGCCATAAGGGTATCCTTTTTCATACCTTACAAAAAATGAACGACTTCGAAGTCACGTCAATCCTCCTACAAGGTTTCCTCACGAATAAATAACGGATACCCTTTTTTATTCAGTACATAATATTTTACATAACTTTCAGACTCCCTCCCACCACTTATTCAAACCTTTGAGTAATTATCAAGTTAGAAGTAAAAGATTAGACAAGTTCATAATTTTTGTAATTAAATTTCAGGTAAATTCGATGACCTACGAACAGTTTTAGTTGCTATATTGGCGAAGCTGGAAGAATCGAAATGCCGTTCAGTTACTGTAGGATTCACCGACTACCTGCCAAGTTTAAACAAAACTGAAGCACGCACTATGTTAAAAACAATTTTACAATTAAAAAAACAAAAGTATCTAAAATTAATTCGATTTAGATGCCCAGAGGAGCACTTGGGTTCATTGAGATTCATGAAAAACCTCTTCAAGGATTGAATTACTAAACTTGAAAAAATAAACATGAAAAAAACAAGCCTCTTTTCCTTTCTATTTTTCTTTACATTGTTCAATTCCAACCCATTTTATCAATAAATTTTGTCCACAATTAATCATTGACATGTCCGGTCAGAAGATCAGCTGTTTAGAAATTGATCCAAATTCAAGGAGGGAACTGAGAACTAGCCAAACTTTGCAATTTTCGTGTTTTGAATCCTAAATATGGGAATTTCCCTAATTAGCATCGAGGCCACGCCCTTGTTGTCAATAAATTTTGTCCACGATTAATCATTGACATTTCCAGTCATAAGATCAGGTGTTTAGAAATTGATCCAAATACAGCGAAGGGACTGAGAACTAGCCAAACTTTGCCAAACTTTGCAATTTTCGTGTTTTGAGTCCAAAATAAGGGAATTTCCCTAATTAGCATCGAGGCCACGCCCTTTTTATCAATAAATTTTGTCCACAATTAATCATTGACATGTCCGGTCATAAGATCAGCTGTTTAGAAATTGATCCAAATTCAACGAGGGAACTGAGAACTAGCCAAACTTTGCAATTTTCGTGTTTTGAATCCTAAATAGGGGAATTTCCCTAATTAGCATCGAGGCCACGCCCTTGTTGTCAATAAATTTTGTCCACGATTAATCATTGACATTTCCGGACATAAGATCAGGTGTTTAGAAATTGATCCAAATACAACGAAGGGACTGAGAACTAGCCAAAGTATGCAATGGGCTGGAAATTTGAATCCTAAAAAGGGGAATTTCCCTAATTAGCGTCAAGGCCACGCCCATTTTTACATCAATTTTTGTCAAGAACTGCTTTATGTTATGTAATCTTTTAAGATCTTTTGGTTTGAAGTTAATATCTTTTTTCAATTTTTTTTACAAAGCTTTTTACGAATCCTGAATCCGAATCCGAATCCGAATCCTTGAATCCCAATCCTACAATCCAGCGAATCTACCTAACTTATTGTTACTACCCTAGCCATCGAAACTTTCTGTTCTCATGGTTTGTTCTTAAAAAAATGTGTGAAAAACGTAAAGAAACTACAAGTTCTAGCGAAGTTTCTAGCGAAAGGACAATGAATTTGAATTTAACAAATATAGATTGTGGAATTTTTACGTAGTAAAATGAATGTGGTTAAACCTAGGTTCCAGGCCCCAAAAACTTTGCAACAATGTTTAAAAGAAAGGAAGCCTAGGAACTATTTGGAGTTGAACAGCATGGAGAATTGGCAAAAAGACAACAACGCACATATGTGAGATAGCGAGCAAGGGTGCAAGATGTCAGCGATTGAAGAAGTTTTTGAAAAACAGTTGAGAAAAATCCTCAGTACTCATTTTCACTCCATTTATTTAAAATTATTTAAAATTATCACTCCTTAGGAAAGGCCACTGTCTCTGTCGATTAAAACATCACGCCACCACAAATTAACATAAATGAAAATTGCTTTCGGACTTTGGCAAAGTTACGTATCTCGAAAAATGAAATTTAAAATTTGTTTTACAGTTACGTAACTCGAAAATTGAAATTTGAATTTTATTTTCGAGTTACGTAACTCTAAAGCAAAATTTGAAAAAAATATTTCGAGTTACAAAACTACAGTAAAAATCTTTTTCGAGTTAAGAAGTCCCCTTATGACGTAATAATTTGAGACTTGTGACGTCATATTCGTCGAAACTCGGGTTTTCCGGGCCTCATTGCCCAAAGCCAAAAGAATCTTTTTCACTTAAACTGATGTAACATTCAATTTTGGAAACAGAATAATATGAATAAATTTATTATCCATCGGCTAACTAACCGACTATAGGCTAATTTTCTGACAATGAAGTGCCGTGAGCAAAAACACATGTTTGTTAAAAAAGAGTTTTTTTCTTGTTGGTTCGCTTTCTTCCAGTTTACTTACCCAGTACCAAAAAGTTGAATATTTCCTAAACCAAAATTGACCCAAAGTCAAAATTTGTCATGAGCATTTCTCTGACAATGAGTAACCATGTATTCCTTAGAGAAGACGCGACTATTTATATTTCGTCAGAAATCGAGGTTTTTATCGATTTTCGGCTAAATAGCCTATATAAAATAGTCTAAATAGCCTATGATAGGCTAATTTGAAGGTTTCCTTGACTGGTTGTGGAGCAAAATGTTACGAAAGCCTCGGCACTAATAAAAAATTCTCCAATCAAAACGCTTCATTCCCTCAAACAATAATTCAATTCACTTAAATCTAGTTAGGGAAAGTAAAACTAGTTTTTACGTTTATAGTTAATCATAGTTTCTGTTGCTTAAACTTAGTTTAAGTATAGACAAAACTTAGAGTTTAACTGAGAGTTAAACTAAGTTGAACTGCTTTAACTAAGATTAAGCATAATTATTGTGAGCATCGTACGCCATAGTGTTTCTATTTTTAGTAACAGAGAGAGGTCAAATCCCGGCTTTTTTAGGGTGTTTCCGCTAGAAAAATGACTTACGCATATCAAGAATTCTACCTTAAAGGAAGAAATTTTGGCGGATCTGGCAGATTTGGCCAGAATCCGCCAAATTAAGTTCCCGCCAAAATTTCTTTTTTCCGCCATCCGCCAAATTAAATTCCCGCCAAATTAAACTTTTTGAAAATATGATCTCTTTTAAGGTGGTTTTGCATTTTTTTTGCTGTTTTTACGCCATTTTAAGGATAAATTTTTCAGCAAACGCCAAATTAAATTCCCGCCAAATTTAGTTTTTTCGTCCGTCCACCAAATTAAATTCCCTCTAAAAAACTTTTTTGGCCATCCGCCAAATTAAATTCCCGCCAAAATTTCTTCCTTTAAGGTACCTTCTCTAGCAGCTCGAACGGCTTGAAAATCTTTACGGGTCGTCTTCAAGTCGCTAGAAACATTTCTAGAAGGTTTGAAGTTTGAAGTCGCTTGGTGTACCCATATTCAGTTTTCAAATGTTGTAAACAATGACCGCCCTCGAATTTTAAAGATAGAAAGATGGTTTTTGGAGGATGAAGCTTACTGACTTTTGCCGAGTGTTTTATCCACATTTGTAAATGATGTTTTATGGTTCTCTTATTATACAAGGAGGTTTGTAAAACTCTAAGGAATATTGTGGAAACTTGTGATTTCTTTTGATTAAGAGCACGGTCGGTTGTTGTGTAGTGCGCCTAAGGTATGTAGAACTTTTGTTTGCTTGTTTACACGTCTTTTTTTTTTAAGAAACACACTTTTAAGAAACATGAGGCTCAGAATGCCTAAAAACTAAGAAACATCTAAGAAACATGCTGAGGCTGAGAATGAGAAAATAACATTTTTTAATTGGGTTTTTAATAAGAACCTTCCAATCAAGGCTAATCATGTCAAAAAGTTTAGAAACATGTAAGAAACGATTTCTTAAGAAACATTGAGGCTGCTTGGTAAAACTAGTTTCTTAAAAAAAAAGACGTGTATCAGCAATAAATATACTGTGCAAATCAAGTAGTGATCTAGAGAAGCAAATGGAGAGCAAACCGTTGCATCTATCTTCCTAATTTGAACAAACGAGGTGAATTAGAAAGACACCTCAATAGTTCTCTGGTAACATTTCGGAAGTCTTCCCGTAAATGTCGTTGTTGTTGAGAGTGGAAAGAAAGGCCGGCAGTAAAATAATTAAAATGATAAAATACTGGTTAATTCTACATACATAAAATAATCAAATTTGAAGAAAAAAAACATTCGTTTCTCTTAGACGAACAAAAAGTGCAAGATTCATGTTGGAGCCAAGAGTTTTCTAAAAAAATGCAAAATAATCATCTGGTAATAAACTTTAAAACAATGTACATTTGGTCTCTAAAATTTAAAATTTAAAAGTTGTTATTTACACAAGATCAAAATAATCCTAAACGAAAAAAATAATTTTAAACTTACATTATTTACTGTAATGTTTTTTGCGAAGCGAATATACATGAGCGAAGCAGTTTTGCTATAGTGTGCATGTACCTTTAAATTCTATATACCCAGGGGAGCGCAAGACGAAAACGAAAATTTAGTTCTCATCTGTTAAATGTGGATTAAGCATTCAGATCCCGGTTGTTTTCGTCCAGGTAGGAGGCGTTACAATATCGGTTTGGTAGATTGTATTTAGGATGGCTTCGTCGAGAAAAAGAACCACTCTACGGTGCCGAAAATTTCCGAGTCAGGGCAACTTCCATAAAAGATATTCCGTCGTTCCCGTACATTTTTAGCTTCTTTACTGGGTAGGTAAAAAACCTGGCCCACCTCTCTGGCCCGGGCCATATGGCCTACCCTTGGCCCACCCTTTGGCCCACCTTCAAACATTTTTTTCCCCGATTTTATTCTCGGACAACCAGGTTATAATGATATGTGTGCGTCGGGATGCGCTATAATTTCATTATGATTTCATCATAAAGCGTGTTGGCGTTATTGAATCAGCCGTTTTACGACAAACAATTGGTCAAATCTTCTAAACGCTCTAAGAATTAAACGCTTTTTTTTATAAGAATAGTGTACTTTGGACGAGAGGGTCAATTATTCTTAAGAAGTGCCAAAATTGAGGGTGAAATATTTTTAACGTAGGTCTTGTCTATCTGACCAAGGGATAAGACCCTTAAAATTTCCAATTTATTTCAATAGAAGTTAGCCTAATGGTAGCGCATTGTGCTCTTGCACTAGGGATCCCGAGTTCAAGTCGGGTTCGGGTCAACGTCAAAGTTTTTCGCCAGGTTTTTATACTTTAAGTTTTTTTGGGTGAAGATTCCGAAAAAAGGGGTCCGAAGTCCTGAAAAGTTGAAGAAACAGCGCTACGGGGGTTTTTGGCACCCGTACAGGACTTAACCAGACCCTCTCCCGGGGGTCCCCTTAATCTATGTCAGGTGTATAAAATGCAGACTCAAAACTTTTTATTTTTTTTTGTTTATTTTTCAGTCGCGTTGTTTTTCTAAATGCCAGAAAAACCAAAGTCCAACCTCAGAATTGGTTTGCAGATTTTCAGAATGATAAGAATCAAATCTTTTTTAGAGTTGTAAGGTGGGCCAAAGGGTAGGCCAAGGGTAAGCCATATGGCCCGGGCCAGAGAGGTGGGCCAGGTTTTCTACCTACCCTTCTTTACTCCCGCTCCATATCAGAAAGCGGATTGGTTCGGAAAACCAGAGCGCGGTCGAAGCGTTCAAATATCAGAAAGCTGATTGGTTCGGAAAACCAGCGCGCGGTCGAAGCGTTCAAAGAACTCAAACTCTCTCTCTCTGCTCTCATGGTGCTCCTTTTTAAGAAGTCGCTGCATTGACTCGATCAGTGAAAACTGACACTTTCGAACCTTCGAATCTTTCCAATTTCGAATGTTTACTTTTTTGTGAGAAATAAAAATGAAACGTTGAATGTTTTGAAAAAGTTGAAGAGGTGTAAGATGTTGGTTGAAAAGAAGAAGCTAAAACTGTAGCAAAGAGAAAGAACAGAAGAAAGAAGATGGAAATTTTTATTGTTTCATTGACAAGACAGGCTCAACAGAGTTGTTGTGTCATTTCCAGAAAAGGAAAGCTGAAAAATGACCTGCATACGTGGTGAAAAAACCTTTTTTGCGAAGCGAATGTAACTATAAGAAGAGAGTGAGCAAGAACATGAACTTGGCCTTTTTGCATACTTTGAGATGGGGACGAACATATTCAAGTTATGGATAATCTGGTAGAATTTATCCCTCCTCTTATTCAGTGGAAAAGAGAACTGATTGTTTGTCGTTGTTCTTGAAATCTTGACTTGGCTGCTCGAAAATATGTGGGCTCTGGTTGCCTGCTGTTATAAATATGCATTTGATGGCCAGGATAAAGTAACTATCGAGGAAACTATTTAATATGATTGTAAAAAGGATTTAGAAATTGCTGGAAATGAAAATGACTTGTAAAATATCGAAATATGTGTCCATGAACAAATCTTGACAATTATCAAAACATGATATTATGGATATTTATGATGTCGAGATGATGTACTTTTAACTGTTTTAAATTTCTGTGCTACAGCTGATAAAATTATTTTAATGTGAAGAGTTTCCTCCTAAATCAATGGTAAGACTGTCAAACATTTGTCTCCAGCAGATTTAAGATTAAAACCATATAGGCTTCATCACTTTGGAAAATACAGCCATTAAAAATGAGGTTTTTTGCTTGATTGTTGAAGCAAACCCTGGTTGAAGGAATTGTAGGAATCTTCTTAAATTTTAGTTCTTTATTTCTGGTTTTTCTTTATATTTATCTTTAGGATTTTATACCACTAATAGTTTTATTCTAATTATAGAACTTAAACTTTTAAATTTTTGTGTAAATAATGATGTAACTGGATACAATATTTCTAACTCGTAACTGGGTATGGTTATATTAAATATTAAATTCCTCAGTATTTCACATCCCTGTCTCAATAGACCGACTGGTGTTTAAACCGGATAGTGCTTGACCCCGAGGATTCTTTTGTTTTGATTGGGTTTTGGTTGTATGCAAGGGACTCTAAAATAAAGACTAGATTTGATATCAACATTTACATGTAAAAATCTTCGAAACCATGAATACTATCATCGCCGAGTCACCAATCATTTACTGAGGAAAGTCTGTCTACCCTGGAATTCTAACAAATAAAAAACTATTTATGGCAGGGGGGATTCGAATGTTTGTTTTTATTGAAACATTCGAAATTCGAAAGATTCGAAAGTTCGATTTTCGAACACAAGGAATTTAAAACCGGAAGTAAAATGAGTCAAAATAAAAACCAAAATTAAAAATGATTTACTTTTTAGGTTTAGGTGGAAAAGCTTTCCCGAACAAAAGACGCGATTTTAAAATTTTCTTCGAATATTTTTTACTTACCTTACATGAGTATTAGGAGACGTGTAATTAACAGAGTTAACACAAATTTAGAAATTTCATGTTAATTTCAAGGCCGTTAAACTCCATACTTAGAATCATGTAATAAGGTATAAATCATTTTTGTTTGGTGAGACCCCATAACGTTAGAAAAAAGAACTCATCGGGCTCATTCAATACTTTCTATCTTTTTGCTTGCAACTTGCGAATTTAGTGACCTGCCTCGATCGCTTCGCAACTTTTATACATATACACTAGTTTATCAATAAGTTAAAATTAAAGAAAGTCCCATTCAAAAAACCTAGAATAATAAATCATCAACCTGTATTTCATTGTTTCATCATGTAGAAAGATGCACTACAAATGACTTACTCAAAATAAGAATGTGATCTTTCAAATAAATGGGACTCTCATCAACAATCAATTGAAAGACTAGCACCGTGAATGAAGCACAAAAAACTTACGATCATCATTTTGCGACCACCACACGGAAAACGTAAGATACAAACCTCCGAAATGTGATCCTTATCTCCGATCCCGTCTTTCTCTTTTCTGACTGTCTGAGTTTCTGAGTTTCTGAGACTTAACCACCAAAGAAAGACCTTCAGATTCGGAAGCCAGCGCTCTATCCCTTGAGCCATCGCCGCACAGCAAAGTCACGCAATTCATAACATTTTATACCAAACTGGCAAAAGACGGGGGTAATGTTATTATAATATGGGTAAAATTGCCCCTTTTTTAAACCTGACTGAAATTCGAGCCGTTACTAGCAACCCTGCGGGGCCCAAGGCGCCGAGTATGCACCCGGCACAGTGACAAGCCATTACTAGCAACCCTGACCTAAACAATCCCAAACAGCAAAACCCCCGGAAAATTTAAAATGTCGGAATGAGCAGTAGCTGATGACATTTTGGAGGTTTGTATCTTAGGTTTTCCCCAACACACACCACTCATGATTTGAATGATTCAGACTACGTTTAAATAAATAATTTTAATATACCTAAAATTCTTCAGTTTTCGGCGACCATAGGCAGTCAGGCCCACTATATGGAAAAGGCAACTATTGCCTTAACGGGAAAAATTTCCCGAACGGGAAGGTGGAAAACTTCCCGAAATGGCTAGACTTTCCAAATCGGGCAGTCGGGAAATTGGCCTCTGCGCACTCCGGAAATGCCTGTGGAAAGTTTAAAACTTGTGCCTCTTGTAAAGGAGGGAAAATAAATCATATTCGCCAGGTACTTAAGAAACCCACCGGGTAATCGCTTCTTAATTCTACTTTCCACATTCCCAATTAAAAACTTCCCTATTTGGAAACTTTTTCTCGATCGGGAAACAAAGATCTGCTTTGTTTACAAAAATTCTATTTCCCGTTCGGGGACGATGAAAAGTTCTTGACCAAAACGGGAAACAGAAAAGTAATGAAATTTTCAATCTGGAAACAGTTTCCTTTTCGGGTTATTTTCACCTTTCCCTTCGGGAAATATTTCCCGTTAAGGCAATAGTTGCCTTTTTCATGTAGTGGTACCGACTGATAGTCAAGCAACACACATAAATAAATCCCGGTAGATTAGTTATCAAACTTTTGAATAACTAAAACGGAAGATAGTATATAAAGACACTTCTTAGTGGGTTAGATCTCTGAACAATTTAGAAATACTGAAGAACTTTTCAAAAAATAAATTAAGACGAATTTACTTAGCAGCTTGAGGGACCGGTTGGAAATTCTTGTTAATGTTCTGAGAGCTTGAATTCGTTTCTTCATCTTGATCGAGCTGAAGATGAACAAGACTTTCTGCACTGAGGACGGTGATCATACTGTTACATTGATGGCTATCTTCACTCTCGTTGTTCAACGGTGAAGGTGACATGCAGCTCGTTCGTGCTCGTTTGCATTGCGAAGAAGATTCTTCGGAGTGTAACAGTTTTCGTTTGTTGTGCTGGTTGACATCTTCCTCTTTCCCTTCAGAGTCCTCCCCACAAGATGATAATCCTGATGACGTAGAGGGAGAGATGACTTTACTCTTCTTCTTGTTCTCCTCCTCTTTGTTGGAAAACGAAGGAAGAGCAATTTGACGAACCAGCGAGTTGAGGTTTGCACTACAATTGCTCATCATGGGAGGTGTGTCATCATCATCGTGTTCAATGATGACGGTATCGGCTTCTGAAGAGGCGATTGAAACACTGTCATCATCTTCCTCAACTTTCGGAAGGAACTCATCATCAAGAAATACCACTATGGCGGAAATGTTATCTGCGCGTGCACGCTTCTTTTGCCAGATACTTAGCGACTCGTCCACCAAACTGAAAAGCAACAATATCACTGGTTAGAAACTTTCAGGTACCATTCGTCGAAAAGCTATATTTCTGTAATCAGTAAATTCCCCCTTTGCGTTGGTTAAATAATTCGCATATCTAATTAAAAAATAGAACAGGGTGGAATCTTCTCATCTCCGGAATGTTTTCCAAGGTATCTGAATCCTAGAGCTTCTCCAGAAAACATACCAGGTGCGCCACAAAAAAGTTTCTCTCTTTAAAGTTAATTTTTCTAAAAGTTCTTAAAAAGTTAAAAATTCTAAAAGAACGATTCTTTTTTCATTGAAGACAAGAACGATAAACTTAAATTTTGATGGGTCATTTATCATATTCGGTGGATTGGATCAAAAGTTAAGTTATGCTCAATTGAATAAAAGTTACTTTCAGTGCTTTCAGAAAGTGCTCGAAAACGTTGAAAATTGACCTATCAAATTTTTATTTCAAAATTGTCAATCGCAATTGAATACTTTAAGCGTACAAACTTTCGCGAGCAGAAACTTTCGCGATTTTCACGAATTTTGGCCCTTTTCGCGAAAGTAAAAAATTCTTGACAAGATTAGTGAGGTCTGTTAGCACAAAAATACTTCAGATGGTGATTAAAGCATGAAATTTGGCACAAATGATCCTTAGAGGGTCTAAAACTTAATTTTAAACAGTAACACCAAATTTTGCCACTTGGCCACCTGCCACATGACGTCATCAGGTGGCTTAGCAAAAATTTATTTTTTTGAAAATATTTAAAATCTGATGGTATCAGCGGAAAGAGCATGAAATGCTGATGAAAATTGAGGTATAAAACATGCCTTCAAAATCTTCTTGAAGTTCCATCTGATGTTTGGGTCTAAACGACATAGGAAGGCTTAAAACATCCAAACAAAATTAGTCGGTTGTACACTGTGCTCCTGAAGGGAGAACGCTGCGTTGATTTGCCTTGTAAAGCTCAAAATCTAAGTTTTAGTATTCTGTAGGATTTAAAGCTTTTAATTCAATTTGAACATCGTAATCGGAAAAAGCAATGAATTTTGATATGAATTCATGTATAAAACATGAAATTTGGTCAATTTGTACCAAAATTACGAGGTTTTTAAGTTTTACATGACGTCATCTGGCAGGTGGCCAGGTGGCAAAATTTGGTGTTACTGTTTAAAATTAAGTTTTAGACCCTCTAAGGATCATATGTACCAAATTTCATGCTTTAATCACCATCTGAAGTATTCTTACGTTTTTATGTGCTACCTGACCTCACTAGATAGAAAATCTGTAAAACTTCAAACGTTGAATTAAACAAGTGATACTTTTATGGACCTACCTGGTTATGCATTTAACACATATATAATTGATATCTACGTGAGCGTGACCATTAAACAATCGTTTGTTTCTTATAAAAAACCGTTTACAAACCAAAATTTCATGCTCTATAACAGAGGGGGGGGTCAACATTTATAATACCAACCCATAGCCCAAAAACCCGACTTTTGACCTTTTGATCTAAGTTAACACGACCACTCCAAAAGTGGTATCGATACCAACTTGAAAATCATAATTTTCAGAAAAAAGGGGGACCCACCCCCTTAATTTGGTATCGATATCAACATGACTTTTTGAATTTGACAAAATATCATGGGACCCACCCCCTAATTTAGTACCAATACCAATCTGACAAATTTGAGTTTAAAGCTGTTTAAAGGGAACCCACCCCCTCCCACACAAACTCATTTTTGAAATACTCTTTCTTCAACACAACACAAAAAATGCCATATGCTAAAATAGAAAATGACTAAAAACTGACAATATAATAAAAACAAACCTAATGAAGCTAGCAAAATCAATCTGAATCAATATTATCTGAATATAATTGATGTGCAAAAACTAGGAGAAGCTATTATTAGTACATAATTTTAGAACAGAATAGATTCACTCATTACCAAATGCTATCACAGAAAAAATGCTTTTGCTTCAGGCTTGATCAAAAATAAAACTTGAAAATATCGAAAAAGTCCAAAATAAACAAACTTCAAAGTCATTTAAACTTATTACTCATTTACAGTCATTATACTCAAAAGCTAAAACAAATCCAATTGAAACCTGTTTAGACTGATATGTACCCCGGGTATTTTCTAGCTATAAGGGCAAAAATTAGGAAAGTTTTGCTGTCATTTTGATATGGATACCAACTTTCTGAATCATGTATCAATACCAACTGAAGATAACTCTTTTTCCTAAAAAAAGGGGGACCCCCCCCCATCAATACCAACTTGACTTTTCAGACTTTTAAAGGAAAAAAAGACACCACCACCCGGCTATGGGTCTGGTATCTGGATGTTGACCCACCCTGTCTATAAATATTCTTTCATATTCAAGACTTCGTTAGCAAAAAAAACATCGATCTCATCAAAATATTGAGTAATTTGACTAAGAACATTGATGTAAGCTTATTAATATCGATTCTTATAGATAAACATGAGTTTTTTAAGCCAACAAAATTGTTTTGCAAAAATCTGCTTGCGCCATCTTTTACCTATTTTCATTCAAAAAAATTAGAAAAAATTAATGACCCGTTTTTTAGCCGTTTTTTGGCCCAAATTTGCCTAAAAACATTTTCTTTCGAAAATCGGGCTCCGTCACATTCGAGGGTTTATAGTTATGCATCTTTGTGCAAAAAATCATAAAGAATGAAAGCGCCAACCTCGAGAAAAGCTAATACCTAAGTAATAGATAATGTGCTTATAAAAAAATATCGAATTTGGCCAGTTTTTCTATAAAAACACACCAAGCAGCCTAAATTTCATGTCTAAACACACAAATTCTTCAAAAGTAAGCCCTCATGAGCAAAAAATACATCTATCTCATAAAAATAATTGAGGAATTTGACTAAGAACATTGATGTATGCTTATTAATAGTGATTCTTATATATAAACATGTGTTTTTTGAGCCAAAACAATTTTTTTGCAAAAATCTGCTTTAGCCATCTTTTACCTATGATGGTTACCCTACTTTCATACAAAAAATCAGAAAAAATTAATGATCCAATTTTTCACAAAGTCCAAAAAACCCGTTTTTTAGCCGTTTTTTGGCCCAAATTTGCCTAAAAATTCTTTTTTTCGAAAATTGGGCTCCGTCACATTCGAGGGTTTGTAGTTATGCATCTTTGTGCAAAAAATCAGAAAAAACTAATGAGCCAATCTCGAGAAAAGCTGGTAACTAACGAACGAACGAACGAACGAACAAACGAACATACAACGGTTAATTTATAGGACCTCCACCGGGGTAGGTCCAAAAATGTAACTTTTATGGCACTTTTTAGCCTGCTAAAAGACTAATAAGTCAAAGGACAAATGTTTCAAGCCAATCCAAAAAGTATTTGTCCCTCTAAGCCATTTTTTCATGTGAGAATTCTCAATTTTACGTCTTGATTCGCGAAAGTTTATGCTAGCGAAAAATATTTTTCCGTTAAATTCGCGAAAGTAAATGTCGTGAATTTCGCGATTTTTTGTCCTCGCGAAAGTTTCTGCTCGCGAAAGTTTGTACGCCTAACGTAGCTATCACATGATAAAGAGCATTATTAAGTGATCAAAAACATAAATTTTGAAACTGAAGCCTCGAAAGGGTTTGAAATCGTCATCTTACTTTAATGGGATAAATTTTCGCGGGGATTAAATTTCGCGGTTGAGCTCATCCGCGAAATTTTAAGATTTCGCGGGGATTAATTTTCGCGGATGGCACTATTGGGGGGCATTATTTTCTCGATTTTGTGACTTTTACTGTCAAATCATGCATATTGGTTGTTGAAATACACATTATTTGCGCCTCTTTGATGCAAGTAACCATTCAAATAGTATTTATTTGACATATTTTGAGTTTTGTTTAGAAATATTTCGCGGATGGGCCTTTTTCAAATTTCCAATGGGACTTATTTTCGCAGATGACACCCAAATCCGCGAAATCCGCGAAAATTAATCCCCGCGAAAATTTATCCCATTAAAGTAGTCATTTTGATTTACTTTTACCGAACTTTTCCTCAGATTTTTGGTTCTAGACTGGATAAAGCCTATATAAGTAAGGCTGGATCTACCTCGAAACCCATATTAGATGTATTTTCATGAATCTTACCAGATTTTTGGCATTTTTCGACGAATTTTCTTCCTTTCATTGAAATTCAACTTTCCTTTATTATAACAAAAGGTCATTTTCACAGCTAATTATCATTTTTAATGATTGAAACGAAAGTACTGATGTGTCAAGTAATTATGCTTCTGATTAATTTGATACATTTTCAATGTTTTGAGCACTTTCTGAAAGTAACTTTTTTATTCAATTGAGCATAACATTTGATCTAATGAACTAAATTTAATAAATCACCCATCAAAATTTAAGTTTATTTTTCTTCTTTCCAATGGAAAAAGTTTGATTCTTTCAACATTTTTAGAATTTTGTGGCGGACCCGGTATCATGCATCGAAAAATCTGATCTTTCTCATCTCCCTTAAAGTCTTCTATATAGCTTTTTAAGAGCTTTCACATTCTATCATTGGTTTTGGCCTGAAATGAATTTGAAATTTCTATGAAAATTAGGCCCTTGACAACAAAATCTTAATTATAAACCACTAGCGCTTCAACTTCATTGCCAACACTAAATCCACTGATAAAAGGTTCCGCTGTACTCTTTTGATTGTTTCCAGTTGTTTCCCACATTGCGACGTCACTGGCGCAGCAAAGAATTAATTAACTTTAAAATTAACCAGGTCACGTGGCTTCGTTCTATAAAAGAGGTTACAGCTCCTAAGCGCTGACGTTCCTTTATAAAAAGAGCAATATTTCAATTGATGAAACTTACAATTTAGAACAGTTTCGCTTTTTCCTTGTGACATTGAGTTCGTATTGGCAAACGTTATCAACAGCTTCTTTGGCATTCATCACCCCCCATAGACCATCGCTTGCTAGTATGATAAACTTGTTTTCATTGGGGGTATCTTCAAGGTCAATGTGGTCGACATCTGGGTCGGGTGAGACAACGAATTTGTCTAAGGACTCATCATAGCTCCAAAGATCGCCTGTTGGAAAAAGTTATCGAAATATCAGCATTACCTAATAATTAGCATTAGGTTAAATTTATGCAAAAAGATGCAAAGACAGTCATTTAATCAACAGTAAAGGATTTGACAGCGATGGAATTAAAATTACTAGCGAATACCGATATAAACCAGTTAAAAACTATCGATTTATCAACAATCTAGGTTGATTCGTTTCACTGATGTTGTTAAAACACATACACATACCCAGTGATCTTGATACAGCAAGGAAAGGAACATATTCATAACGAGGAGTGGTGGAACAGTTCAATTTGACTGCACGCTTCCAGATGACTCTTGGAACACCATTTGTAGCAGCAACACGTCCGCCCATCTGTTCTATCCTAAAAAAAGAGCACATGCTTATACCAATGATTTAAAAATAGTACACGTCATCATTTGATACCATCGGGATTACATTTAAGAAAAGGTCAAAAAGTTGGACCACACCAAAAATTGGACTGGATTATATCCCTGCTCATTCAGCAAAGTTATCCGAAGGTGTGATGACATGGTGTTTGAATAAAAAATTGCATGCTACAAAGGCTTGATACCTTGGAAAAAAATCTTTTTCCTTAAAAAAGTTCGATTGAAGTAGGTCCATTAGTATTTTCAATTGATGCTTACCTTGTTTTCTCTTTCACGCTTTCCGGCTTATGGTCAACTGTTAATTCTTGAGCAACATATCTATTGTTTTTCTTTTGGGCAATAACTGCTGCAGAATCTCCCACATGAGCAATATAAACTTTGTTTTGCCTAAGAATAACTACCGTCGCTGTTGTTCCACTTACAGATAAGTGTCCATCTTTTCTTTTCGGCCATGTATCTGAAAAAGAATTTTGAGATTACTGATTCTGTTTTATTTGATAAAAAGGAAGCTTCTGGCTTCCTCCTGACATTTTCCAATCTACTATGCAATTCTGAAAATTGGAACAGTCTTAGAAGAGAACTTGGAACCTAATGCTTATCCCTATAAATGTGTCCACAATTTACATGTTCGAAAGAAGTCAGTTTTTGACAGAATCTTTAGAACTATGTAAACTTAGACTATAAAAAGAGTTCATAAACTTTCACTTTTTCCTCCTGAAGGTCACTAAAGTATCTATGACAATATTAAATACTATCAAAACGTGAAGCTAGACTTTAAATCTATTATTTTCCAGCAACGTTACATTCTCAGTCCACCTAATTTCAAAAAAATCTTCCAGCTTTTAAAATTGTGCAACAATTTGGAAATTTGGAGTTCAAGATCAGTGCAAAACTAAAATATTTATGGGGTGCATTTGGTGAATTATTTCCAAGTGGTTCGATAGTGAGTGACTTTAAAATTCAAATTCGAGGAAATTTTATTGAGGATTCATCAGGGGGTCTTGG
The DNA here is from genome assembly GCF_902728285.1 of Clytia hemisphaerica. Classification (NCBI taxonomy): domain Eukaryota; kingdom Metazoa; phylum Cnidaria; class Hydrozoa; order Leptothecata; family Clytiidae; genus Clytia; species Clytia hemisphaerica. The sequence continues at coordinate 1,894,258 of NW_027104551.1, forward strand.
CATTAAATTTGAGAAGTTTCAAATTTTATAAAAATGTTTTGTTTAACTAGAAATAAGTTTCATAATCCTTTTAGAGAAAAAAAAACCCTTAGCTCCATGTCTTAGGAGTGCGATTTATTGCAAGCCATAAAATTAGTTTTACAACTCAAAGTTGAGCATAGCACTCCTAATCACACGTCTAAATTACTAAAATTAAGGTTTTAGGAGTGTGATTGACCACACGCCTGGAATTTTCAAATGATGCAGCCTGTACTGGTACCTGTACCTAATGATAGATAGAGAATAGAAATAAACAAGTGATACTTTTATGGACCTACCTGGTTTCACATTTAACACATACATAATTGATATCTACGTGAGCATGACCGTTAAACAATCATTCAGAACACAAATAGTGATGATCTATTAAAATTAGTCGTTTGTTTCTTAAAAACCGTTTAGAAACCAAAATTTCATGCTCTTGAAATAATCTTTCATATTCGAGACTTTGTGAGCAAAAAAACATCTATCTCATCAAAAAATTGAGTAATTTGGCTAAGAGCTTTGATCAATCATTCAATGTATGGTTATTAATAGTGATTCTTATAGATGAAGATGCGTTTTTTGAGCTGCAACATTATTTTTTTTATTTTCTTGAGCCATCTTTTACCTACTTTCATGCAAAAAAAAAACAGAAAAAAACAATGGTCCAATATTTCACAAAGTCCAAAAAACCCTTTTTTAGCTGTTTTTTGGCCCAAATTTGCCCGAAAATTGGACACAAATTTTTTCAAAAGTAAGCCCTCATGAGCAAAAAAAAACATCTATCTCATAAAAAATTTAGTAATTTGACTAAGAACATTTGATGTATGCTTATTAATAGTGATTCTTATCTGTTATAGATAAGCATGCGTTTTTTGAGCCAACAAAGTTTTTTTGCAAAAATCTGCTTGAGCCATTTTTTACCTAAAGGTCAGAACCATGGTCTGAAAATTTCGTTATCAAGAGATAGGAAGAATTTACGTTTTCTAAGTTTTGAAAACGAAAGTACTTCATAGCTCGAGATAGCAAAATTTTCAGACCATAGTTCTGACCTTTTTCTTAATCAGCATAAAATTTCTGATCAATTGGTATATAATATGCAGGGTTTTAAGCTCAAAAAATATTTTTCTTAGGGTAGCAGAGCCTAAGAGCCCATGTGACAAAAGAAAATTTTGAATCCGCCATTATGGATTTCGAAAATCATGTAGAAAAAAAACTTTTCCTGAATTTTATTATTTGAACGGTAGGCAAGACCCTCCGAAAATTTCAAGTAAATCAAGTAAGCCAATCAAATGTTACAGCCACGCAAATTTGGAATCAAAAGTAGTCATTTCAAAAAATCAAAATCGAAAGTGCTTCATATCTCCAGATAACGAAATTTTCAGACCATGGTTCTGACATTTTTCTTAATCAGCATAAAATTTGTGATCGATTGGTATATAATATGTCTATGTTTAAAATTTTTTTTCAAGCAAGATGGCTAAAAAGGGTTGAAAATCTAAAATCCGCCATTAGAGTGTGATTTTTTTCGTGCCTTGCGTGCCTTCGTGCCCTTCGTGCCTTTCGAAAAAAAGTTCGTGCCTTTCGAAAAAAAGTTCGTGCCTTTGAAAAAAAAGTTCGTGCCTTTCGAAAAAAAGTTCGTGCCTTTTGAAAAAAAGTTCGTGCCTTTTGAAAAAAAGTTCGTGCCTTTTGAAAAAAAGTTCGTGCCTTTTGAAAAAAAGTTCGTGCCTTTTGAAAAAAGTTCGTGCCTTTTGAAAAAAGTTCGTGCCTTTTGAAAAAAGTTCGTGCCTTTTGAAAAAAGTTCGTGCCTTTGAAAAAAAGTTCGTCCCTTTTGCACACAGACTCAACATATTACGTTTTATAATATACAAACTATGTTATATCATTGTATCAAAATAGTATATTATACGGACGATAGCATCGTCTACTAGTTCTTTCACTTCTTCTTTGCATCCGCGCTAATTTTTGTAATTTGCACGCGTTTGTTGACTTCTCAAACCATTGCTCAAACCCGACAACTCATGTATATCCTTTTTTGTCTTTCCTGTCTTTTCAAAACAAAACATTCGAATTTTGAAATAAACATTCGAAAGCGCATTCGTTAATATGCATTGTTAACCGGTTACTTTTTCGAAGCGGGCTACATGGCTTTTTGCGCAATGCAATTGGTTCTTTTCGCATGACGACGGGCCTACATTGTCCAGAGTTGCCCGTCGTTAGGAAAATTCATTGTGACGTCACTTTTTCAAAGGAAAATGAACAATGCGTTGACATCATTTCTCTCATTTTTTATTTCTGACGTCAGAAATTATAGCAATTTTTTATCTCTTTTCGCTTGTTTTTTCTGCTTTATTTCGCTATTTTTCCTGGATAAAGCGCTAAAAATCAATCAAAGTTGAAGGAAACGGTTAACAAATACAATAATGACCGGTTTTCTTCGGGCTGTACTGAAAATATTGCCCTCGGTCAACGCAACAACCTCGCAAGCTCGGTCGTTACTTGACCTCGGGCAATATTTTTCAGTACAGCCCTCACTAACCGGTCATTATTGTATTAATGTCTTCTTTTTTTTCTCATTTGAGTTAGTCAGGTTGCTGGACCACTTTTTTAGAAATCTTAGTGCGAAGAATCTAAAACCTTTTGGAACTTGTTATATAACATCAAAGGATTCAGAAAAGTTTTACTGGCCATTTTCTATCCACCTCCTTTACTCGTTTCCAGGCCTTTTTAAGATTTTGTGACGTCATCAGGGCGGTCAAGCTAAGGTGAAATTTGAACCTCCACAAATATGGTCATATTATACATCGTTGGATCGGAAATTTGATGTAGATTTCAAAAAAGGTTTATCTCATAGGGTAAAAATCAAGTGAAAAATAGTTATTAATGCAGAAAGTGACCAATATGACGTCATAGTTAATTTTTGCTTACAAAATCACAGAATAGAATACGTCATGTGCCGCGCTTAAGGGTGTTGTTTTTCGGCATCCCAAATGCACTGTAAGGGTGTGTTTCTGTGAGATTGCACTGCAGCACTGCAAGGGTGGAATTTTAAAACAAATTAATTGTTAAAAAGAAAGGTTTTTACTTCTCGTTTGTTTGAAAAAGTCTGATACTCTCGGGTACTTAATAGCCGTCCCCCCCCCCGCTAATTAATTTTTCGAAAATTTTCCACCCAGGACATTCTTATTCCAACCCCCCCGCTTATTAATTTTTGGGAAAATGTTTTTGAAAGTTTCCTTTTTTGTCCTAATTCAGCTGTATTAGCCTCATTTTCAAAAATTTTCCACCCAGGACATTTTTATTCCAACCCCCCCGCTTATTAAGTTTTGAAATTTTTTCCACCCCCCCCCCCCCCGCTTATTCCAACCCCCCCGGCTATTAGGTACCCGAGAGTAATTACAGCTGACAAGAATAATTCTCTCCGTTTTTCGTTCTTTGAAACAGAAAATTTCCCGAGCTTCTTCTTTCACGGAGATTTACAGCTGAGAAATATAGTGTACTATAAAAGAGTTGAGTAAATCAAGAAAAAATGAAAGATAATTCATTTTTGTGGGTAAATATGCTGAAAAACTGCTGACTCAGCAAAAAATATCGATAATTTTCAATATTTAAACCAAAATGTCTCGAGATTTGGACATCGAAAGTTAACAAACCATACCATTTTTGGATACTACTAATTCAGGGCTATCCAGCCGTGGGAATGATTTTTTCTGAAAATGCTCCTAGGAAAATGCTGACGTCATCGGAAAACGCCCAAAATGTCGATTTTCGCCTCCAGGTTGTCGAAACTTAACAAATAACCCCATTTTCTTTATCTACTTTTCACGCTGAATCAGTTGGTAGCATCAGGTATTTGATTTTCAGGCTTCGAAAAAACCGTTAGTAAAGGGGGGACCCTTGATAAGTTCTATCGATTAACTAAAAATCGATTCACTCGAAAACTGCAGGAGATTCGAAGGGCAAATTTTTTTTGTCAATTCTACACCCTATTAGGAGCATAATATCAAAAATTTGCCCTGATCTAAGGGGTGCCCTACGAAGTGACACAATTCACTACCTCGGCCGCTGGTCTAAAGGGTACGATTTTGAAAAGCAGATTTTGCGCGGCACATACCGTCGTTTCGAAATCGAGTGCCCCCCCCGGGTTTTTATGAATTATGAATTTCAAAGACAAAAATCCGCTGAAATTTGTTTAAAATAATAAGTATACCCTGCTCGCCAAAACTACTTATATGATTTAAAAAAGGCGTTCTAATAAAAAAGTGTATGTAGTTGAAATCACCACCCTTCTAAGTTTTTTAACCTCATGAAGCTTCTGGTTATAATTTTTGTTAGTAACTATTCTCAAAAGGCACGAACTTTTTTTCGAAAGGCTCGAACTTTTTTCGAAAGGCACGAACTTTTTTCAAAAGGCACGAACTTTTTTCAAAAGGCACGAACTTTTTTCAAAAGGCACGAACTTTTTTCAAAAGGCACGAACTTTTTTTCAAAAGGCACGAACTTTTTTTCAAAAGGCACGAACTTTTTTTCGAAAGGCACGAACTTTTTTCAAAAGGCACGAACTTTTTTTCAAAAGGCACGAACTTTTTTTCAAAAGGCACGAACTTTTTTTCAAAAGGCACGAACTTTTTTTCGAAAGGCACGAACTTTTTTTCAAAAGGCACGAACTTTTTTTCGAAAGGCACGAACTTTTTTTTCAAAGGCACGAACTTTTTTTTGAAAGGCACGAACTTTTTTTCGAAAGGCACGAAGGGCACGAAGGCACGCAAGGCACGAAAAAAATCACACTCCCGCCATTATGTGCCTGATCCAAATAACGCCACACATGTTTTCTGACTCTTCAAGGACTATACTTTCATGATCAAAAGAAAAAATGACTATACGCCGATGTGCATATGAGACCTAACTCAGCCCCTAGAGTAACTCTAAAAAGCTCTAATGGAGTGACTCAATCTAATTTTAATCACAATCAAACTCATCGAACATAATCCTAATCGAACAAAATCAAATGTAATAGACCTTTTGGCCTTTCCATCCGCCATCTTGAATTGTATGCAAAAATAGAGGAACGAAGAAGCCGTGGTTGGATTTAGTTGGAAAATATGCAAAACATATGCAAGTTTACACAAAGATGAAAAAGACAACAAATCATCTTATAAAGAAATATTATAATTATTAGAACAATAAAAGATGGAACTTCTTAATCCAAAAAGAAATATTTACAGAACAAAAGCCTTTTAGAAATTTGTTCTTAAAGACATTGCATATTCTGTTTTCAAGCCATTAAAAAATTCCACAAGACGGAGTACACTCATTTCGTTTTATAAGCATAACGTTTATAAGCATACTGAAGCTCAAATTTCCAGAAAAATTAAGCATATGCTAAGCATACCTTGAGGCTCAGCCAAAGAAATAATAATAAGAAAAAATATTTAGAACCATAATTTCCAAAACTTCAGAAAATAACAGAAGAATGAAGAAGAGAATTACAAACAAAATTGGTGATTTTATTTTTGTTTAATCTCTTATAAATAACACAACTTATAATAACAACAACATTCGAAAACAATTAGAATGTCTTCATTTCTCTCAAGATTAAAGATAGGGGAAAATGCGCGAAATTTTTTACCCCCCTTTATAATTTTTTTATCAAGCATAGGGTTAAGCATAGTCGAGGCTCAAGATTGAGCTTTACTTAAGCATAGTGAGCTTCAGCCGAAATTTACCGTATGCTTATAAAACGAAATGAGTGTACACACATCAAACTTTCAAAACACGCAAACTGAAAGCAGTAATTATGACGTCACACAGCAGCTTCAATGTTTTGATTTGATCGTTTGGGGGTTCTATTCCCAGGAGAATAGACCTTTTTTAAAAGAGGAAGCCATGTTGAATAATTATGTACTCCAGCATAAAAACAATGATACAGCCATGCATAATTTTTAAAATATGCATGATACAGTAATTATGCATGGCTGTATCATTGTTTTTATGCTGGAGTACATAGTTATTCAACATGGCTGCCTCTTTAAAAAACGGTCTATAATTTACCGTCAGCTGAATAAGGATTATTTTTGTACCTTTGCAGGTGATTTTTCAGCTTGAGTTTATGTCTAATGTTATGGTTTTTTGAAGTGCTTGCTCTAAGAGATGACTGAATTTGATTATTTCTAGTTTTCAAAAGAAACAAATTTAATCTTTCTCTACAAGATTACACTTTAATATAATACCAATTATGCATGTAAGTTTTATATTAATACTTTCTTTTTGCATATGTTTTGCATACTTTCTAAGGGAATTTCACCACAGCAATTCGGCCACCAGAATTTTTGCATACAATTCAATATGGCGGATGGAAAGGCGAAAAGGTCTATTGACAATCAATCGAACAAATGGAACATAGTCAACAATTAATTGAACCAATCTAACCTTACTCAAACGCAATCGAACACAATCGAATATTACCCAGGAATCGGTCGTTCGATTGAGATTCAATTACGTTGGACAATCGAATCGCAATTATTCGATTGCATTCGATTACGTTTGATTGCGATTTTTGTTCTAAGTTGTTCGATTGACATTGTCTGGATGTTTTGTTCTGAGAGTTCTTGCAATAGTTTATTGTTCAACTTGGAGAGGGAATGTTTGTATCCGCCATATTGAATTATATGCAAAAATTATGGTGGCCGAATTGCAGTGGTGACATGGCTCGGCCCCCTCCACTTATTTGGGGGGGGGGGTGTAAATCTAAAATTGGCCTAAAAGTGGGTGGGAGCTGTCTCATTTTTTAAACTCAGGGGGGGGGGGCTAAAAAAGTGGGGACCTGAAGGGCTGCACTAAAATCCTGGGGGCTAATTACAATAATTAAGAAATTGTAAAAATATTTTTTTGTTAGTTTTTAATGTTCTGTTTTTAAATATTCTACTGTTTTATTTTTATCTGCGTGCGAGAGGGGTTGGTACACACACCACAAAAAGGCCAAAAAGAAGACATTCTATTTTTGCGAAGCGATTCAAATGTTTTGCTTTTTTGACATTCTATTGTTGCGAGCGAAGCACTTTAAAATGTTTTAATTTTGATTTGATGGCGATTTGATCACACATGTTTTTTTTTCATATTGTTCGTATATTTGTTGCATAAGGATAATAATTTCATCACTATCTATTTTGTGAAATGAATCAAATATAAATTATATTATCAATATGTCGACGCACAAAAAAGATCAAAATGATAAGAAAAGAGAGGCTTCGATGGGATTCAAGGAGCTGTCACACAAAAGCGGATGATTCCACAACTAGACAATAACCTTCTACTATGGAAAAAGTTAGGCCTCTTGGCACATTTCAGAGGGCAATTAAGAACTAAAGGGTGCATATGTTTTCTCAATCAGAACCTTCTTTTATGTTTTTCAAAATATATATCATTTTTCTTTAGATTTCTTTTAAGAAATATTAAGCAGATATTCAATGGGTAAAAGTTGGTTATTGAGATTTATTAACCCGAGGTGATGTAATATCCAGTTGAATATACATCACCGAGGGTTAATAAATCCAATAACCAACGAAAACCTATTGAATATATGTTTTATTATATACCTAGAGGCAAAAACAAAACATTAATTGTGTCAATAGTCGAACGTTTCACATAAAACACTCCCATAATCGAACGTTCGAATGTTTTTCTTTTTTAAAGATTTTCTTAATTACTTTGAGTCATAAAATTGTTCATGAAATTCACAATAGATTTTTTTAATGAATTTCTTTGATAACAACAAGAGCGACAAAAAAATCAAACTTTGAATGCAAAATGTGAAAAAAAAAATCTACCGTGGTATAATAGCCATGGTATATCAGGAATTATTCAATGGCTGTTTTTGCCTACAGGTATATAATAATTAAAAATATACAACATATTTAAAAATATGTTCAATCGGGCCAGAAACTTAATGATAAAAATTAACAGAAGCATTTTTTATTTTTGTTAAAAATTTATTATAAGACGTTTCGATGCTCTCCGAGCATCATCCTCAGTTAAAATGAAATTTGTTTCAAAAAATTTGAATAAAAGGTTAAAAAATCTGGTCAATTAAAAAGTCATTAAAATAAATACAAAGGTGCTAAATGATCGATAAAATATTAATTGTTTCTATTGAAAAGTAACAAAGGAACTGATTTCTCTTGAACATTGAGTTTGGGATGTTTTTGTTTAATAAATAATGCCTCGGAGAGTTTTCTTTTAAAATTGTTTCTATAGCCCAAGCCAATAATTTTCATATTTTGCATGCTTATGCGTAAATGACTGGTTTGTTTGGAGTGACGTAACAAATGTGAGTTGCAGTCCTTTTCAGCATGCTCGTTTGCTCTAATTAAGAATCTTCTTTCGGTTTCTCCAATGTAATTGGCGTCACAATCGGGACATTGGCCCTCATATACAATGTTATGTTTGTGTTGATTTTGAATTCTATCTTTGATAGAAAATTTAGAACTGAGTCGTGTACCTTTGAAAGTTACGCGAGTTTCTGTGTTAGGTAAACAGTTCTTTAGATAGTTTTTCATTTTCTTGGTAACGAGTTCACCCTTTTCTCCTTGGTAAGGTAAACAAATCTGCAATTTCTTTGTCGAATTTTCGTCAATATCTAAATCCGGCTGTTGGTCGTCATTTACTGTAATGTGTGTTTTCTTTCTTTCTGTTTCGATTGTTTGGTACACAAACCATTTTGGATATCCATTAATATCGATGAAAACTTTACGTAAGTGGTCAAGTTCCATCTCTAAAAGGTAGTCTTTACTAGATATTGTAAAGGCACGTTTAACTAGTCCCGTAAGTGTGCCTTTCTTCCAGACAGTTGGGGCAAATGATTCCCAATGTAGGTAGATATCTGTGTTCGTTTCCTTTCTGTAAACGACCGTATCAAATCCTTTTGAAGTGCGAATGATTAAGACATCTAGGAAAGCTAACATAAAATTTCTTTCCTCTTCATAAGTGAATTCAATGTTTTTATGGAATTTATTCAGCTTTTTCAAAATTTGCTCAAGTTTACCTTCTTTTACGAGGCATACGGTATCGTCGACATAGCGGTACCAGAATTTCATTATCTTTCGCATTTTGGGTACAGACGAACGTTCTAGCTCAACCATGAAGATGTTGGCAAGTACTGACCCAGTGGTGATCCCATGGCAACTCCGTCAGTTTGTGAGAAGAACATATTAACATCCTGATTTGGTACATAAATACAGCAGTTCTTTCATTTCTTTTCTTGCAGCCAATTCGATTGACTTCAAAATATGCCAATTTTGCCCTGTTTGCCAATTATTTTACATTCGATTGACAGAAATTTGGCAAAGTTGGCAAAATTGGAGTGCCATAAATGCCAAATAAAAAAGAAGTGGTGAATCTGGCATTCTTGGCAAATTTGGAACTTACCTCCATACGTCTCCATACAAAACACTGTTCCCACGAGACCTGTGTTCTTTTCGGCTCCAATTTTGCCACTTTTGCCAAAGTTTTTGAAAAATAGAAAACCTTCCAATGCTAAAGCAAAACAATGCCGATCGGCAATTTGATTGGTTAAAAAATCGTTCGCTTTACAAACGCCGACAGAAAACTGCTGACTAAGCATCACAAAACGGAAATCATAATGGCAGAGTAGCGATGTACAACCTATGGCTAAATCTTCATGATGCACCGACAAGCACGGAGACTTAGAAAATTTTTTGAAACTTTTCAATACTTTACCCCGGTTCGAACCTACATGTTTCCGATTACGAAACACGTAGTCTATACCACTGGACCACGGCGGCTGCTAATTTTCCGAAATTCAAGGTTATTTATAGAGTGACATATATAGTATATACGGGTGAACAGACCTCACAAGTTAGGCTAACTGTTATGATCGCCATTCCTCCAGGAAGACCCCACACACGGGTGCACCACCGGGAGGGTGCACAGCCGTCTGGGTGCATGTTAGGGATGAGCAGCAGGCTGGCTTCGCCAGCCTGCTGCCTATCCCTAACAAAACGCTGCGCTCGCCTGTGCGCTTACGCGCACAATATTTTGCCCGCGCGTACCCGCGCGGTGTACTTGCAAGGCCGGTGCATCATGAAGATTTAGCCATCGGTGATGTACAAATTTGCCATGAAGCTGTGATCTTTTGACATTGAAATTGTGGATTTGGCAAAGTTGGTGAGTATGGCAAATTTGGAAGTCAATCGAAAGGGCTGTTGGAATGGTACCTTATTGGAACTAATTTTCGCGGGAACTTATTTTCGCGGTCGAAAAAAAATATCCGAAAAATTGCATTTCGCGGGTTTTAATTTTCGCGGTTTTTTCCATTCTGGAATTTTCGCGGGTTTTAATCTTCGGGGTTTTGCCTTTTTTTGGACAAATTTCTTTCATTTTCCTAGAGATTTTTCAAATTTTTCGGAAAAAATTGTATTTCGCGGGAATTAATTTTCGCGGTTTTCGACTCTCAAAAATTTTAACGGGATCAAATTTTCGCGAATTTGACGAAAAACCGCGAAAAACGCTAAAATTAAAACCGGCGAAAATTAGTTCCAATAAGGTAGTTTTGATCTCTTTTTTGTTGTAAATACGATTCAATATGATGTTTATGGTGGTTTCGAGAGGTACATTTGTAAATAAGCTTTTAACGTCAAACGATATAAGTTTATAGCCTTTTGGAACTTTCTCATTCTTTATTAATTCGATAAAATGTTTCGTGCTTTCGATAGTGTACTCAGATTTAGTAAGTAGTAGTAATAACTTTGACAAGTATTTGGCTGTTTCGTATGTAGAGGTGCCTAAGTTAGAAACAATTGGTCGAATGGGAAGTTTATCTACTCCTTTGCCAGATTTCAATTTATGAACTGTTGCAAGTCCATAAAATTTTCCCAAATTTGAGCCTGTAGGGAAAAGTTTTTTGTAGGTATTATCAGGAAAATGTTTTTTGATTTTCCTCAAAGCACGTTGGACTTTTCCTTCGATCAATTTAGTTTTATCTTGATTATCTTTAACGAATTGTACGCCATCTAAGAATTCCATACATTTTTCAGTGTATGTGGTTTTATTTAAAATGACAACACCTCTTCCTTTGTCTTGTTTCATCACGATAATATCATCACGTTTTCTCAAGTTTTCGATTGTTTGACGATGCTTTTGTAAGGTATTTTGATTCTCGAGTATTGATCATACGTGTGACGTAATTTAGTTTTTAACAGTTCCTTTGTATCATCGGTAAGTGGAGATATACTACGGACGATATCCTGATAAAAATTTTCGAATTCGACCTTGAGATTATTGTTGTTGATTTTCGTAGGGATATGCTGGTCTAGACCAAAAGATAACGCGATTTGTTCGTCAGCGGTAAGTTCATAGTTCGAGAAATTGTGTACGACTTGTTTGATAAAATTGTTGCATTTATTAACATGGTTTCATCCATGATTTTGAGTCCCCCCTAAAAACACAAATCACCCCTTATCAATTTATCCCCCCTTAAAGCTTAAAGATGGTTTTGAGGTGCCCCTTAAGTTTTACTCCCCCCTTAAATTTGCAAGACTCTTATGTATACATGCCCTTAATTTTTGGGGTGTAGAGACAAGCGAGAAATTAGTCCATAAACACATTGCGGTGATTGCATTCAAAAATAGAACCCCAAAAAGTGAGGTTTTCAATAACAACCACTTTTTAGCCCACAGCGTTGACATTCTTGTGGCTGCTGTGTAGTACAAAATTCCATAAATAAGAAAATTGATGAGCTTTCCAAAAATGTGGCCCTCTTTGAAGTTGAGTGATTCAGTCTTGAAATATAAGATGGCAAAGTGAGGGCAGGTTTTGTGACTGTATGTCACTGTGGCTCACTCAACGGGTTGGCTTATATGTGCTGTCCTGCTTTAAAACTTCAATATTTTTTAACCATTTTTCTTGAAATTGGTAGTTTTAAAGGTCGGATAAAGATAGTTATGGGTTTAATTTGTGGCTGCAGGGTTTTCAATGGGCTTAAAATGTGGCTTCAATCATACTTCAATCACTAATTTATCAATTTACACATTCCAGGTTGGGTTTTGTTTTTAAAACATGAATATTTGCAAAGCCTAATGCAAAGCAAACACAATCTGACACAATACAGTGTTATTTTAAGAAAGAGTGTATATTTTGTGGCTGCAACTAGTATACCATTTTTTGTAACTATAACCCTCTGAGCTGTTACATATAAGTATTAGTTGGCATATTTAGGGTTGGCTTATGTGCTGTCCTGCTTTAAGACTTCAATATTTTTTAACCGTTTTTCTTGAAATTGGTAGTTTATTAAGGTCTTAAGATACTTATGGGTTTTCAATGGGCTTAAAACGTGGCTTCAATCAAAGCATATATGAAAAAAATTTTCAACTTTGAGCCACAATTCTAGCCCAATGACCCAACAATTTTGGTTCCATTTTTTATATTTTGTGGATAAACCCTTTTGCTACGACTTTCATCTGAAAAAAATGATTTTTACTCATTGAACAAATTTGTGGCTGCTGTTTTATCAACATAGTGTTTTTCTTGATTTGTGCCGCAATTTTGGCCCATTTTACAAAAAACTTTTTTTCAAACCTACTTCAACCTACTTTAGAACCAATATTGTGAAGTTTCGTTTGAAAAGAGTTATTTTCAAAAGAGATATATTCAAATTTCTTTTTTTTGCTGTTTTTGAAAACCTCACACAATTTTTGAATGCCATCCGGGGGAAAACCCTAGTTCTGGGTTCCGCTTTTTATTTTTTTGTTTATTGGTTGGTGGTGCATCAGCATCAGCTCCATCTTTTGTTTTGAGGAAGCTCTTCTACTGATATTATTTCTTTCTTTTGTGAAAAAGTTTTTTATCATTATATACTTTTCTAAACCAGCAAATTTAAAATATTAGTAGAGTATGATAAACTGCAATAAGCAATATACCTGGTATAAAAATCCCTACAATACACTTTTCTAAAATCGTTTTCTCCTCAAACTGGAAACTATTCCATATAGAAGCAGAACAGAAAAATTGAATGTCTTTAAAAAATGTAAACATTCGAATCACGGGACATTCCATTACTGAAATGTGATTGGAGCCTTAGATGTAGTGTAGGATGATGACACACCAAGGAAACAAAAATATTTTCGAATGTAACATTCGAATCGTAATAGAAAATTCCATAGCTGAAATGTGATTGGAGCCTTAGATGCTTTACAAGATCGGGACACAGCAGGAACAAAATTATTTTAGAATGAGGTAAAAATGAAAAAAGTGACGAAGAAATATCAGCCGTTGGAACAGAAAGGAACAAGATTACTCCCCCCTCAAGTAGCAAGGGCTTCCATTTGACCCTTGAGACCAAGTCCCCCCTTATTTCTCAGTTTTTAACAGTTTTGCCCTTTGTGTTTTTCTCTAAATTTTAAATCACCCCTTATTTTAAGGGGGGGCTGAAACCATGTATTAACAGTGTTGTTGCTTTGTTGGGCTCGTAGATTCGATAACTTACGTTCATGTCGTTCTGCGATGTCTTTCCTTTTTGTTGAAGTGTATAATGTTAATCGATATAACAAGGCATTAAACTCCAAGAACGATAAGATTCTGTGTAGTTGATCTCGTAATTGTTTGAAAGATTTCATTAACCTCCGTTTCTCCGAGTGTTTGTTATTTAATTCAGCGTTCAAAATCACAATACAAAGTTTCTCTTTAAGTTTAGCATTTCCTTCTTTCAAATGTAAACTTGTTCGAGCAAATGTTGGATTCAACTTCTCCTTTTTACACCTCTTAATAAAATCAATATCTCCATCAATTTTAACAATTTTGTATTTGATTTGTTCAAACTTTCTAACGATAGCCAATGTAGTCTGCCCATGCTTCACTTTGATATGTAAAAATATGTTCAATCGGGCCAGAATCTTAATGATAAAAATTAACAGAAGCATTTTTTATTTTTGTTAAAAATTTATTATAAGACGTTTCGATGCTCTCCGAGCATCATCCTCAGTTAAAATGAAATTCGTTTCAAAAAATTTGATTAAAAGGTTAAAAAATCTGGTCAATTAAAAAGTCATTAAAATAAATACAAAGGTGCTAAATGATCGATAAAATATTAATTGTTTCTATTTAAAAAGTAACAGAGGAACTGATTTCTCTTGAACATTGAGTTTGGGATGTTTTTGTTTAAATAAATAATGCCTCGGAGAGTTTTCTTTTAAAATTGTTTCTATAGCCCGAGCCAATAATTTTCATATTTTGCATGATTATGCGTGAATGACCGGTTTGTTTGGAGTGACGAAACAAATGTGAGTTGATTAAATTTGCTTCTTTTGAAAACTAGAAATAATCAAATTCGCGGGAGAAGACATAACTTGGACCCCCCAATATGGACCCTAATATGGACCCCCTCAAAAATTGCAAATTGACACGCGGTCAAATTGTATGATGGTTACCACATGTTTAATTTCATAGACCGGCTATTTATTTGTATTTCTTGAAATAAAATCATTTCATTATCAAAAATAACTTTGAAATTATGTTTTAGAACATAAGGTCAAACGTGTCTTAGTTAGACACAGGGCACAGGTCATACAAATTACAGACCAGAAAAATTGTAACGCGCTCGTATCATATAATTTATATATAACATGAAAATAATATATGCAATGGAAATGATGTATACAAAATATGCTATTTAGAAGATTTCAATGACAAATCATCAATCCCAAATATTGACAAAAATGACACTTAAGTTATGTAATATTGTAAATAAGGACATCATCAAAAAATATAAGGTGTATACACCAATTTACAACAAGTGTTTTTTTCATGCTCAATAGGATGCTGGGGGTGCAAATGGATATAGATTGTGAAGCAATGAAAACATTAAATGCTCCAAGAGAGCTGTTTTAGAGATATGAAAATAGTACTTTTATTATTATTTTTATTTTCGTATGAACAGAGCATTACATAACTTCAAGTTTTGAAAGGACGTGTTTCTTCCACGGGAAAGACGTTACCTCTGGTTACCTGTCATTTTCGTAACAAAGTGACACTTTTCGACAAAAATATTGACAGGGCACTTAAGTGGGATACCTGCAAGCTTTATTTAAACAAATATTTCAATTGTACCGAATGAGATGCCTTTGATATAAATAGATAAATATTGTCAAGAGGCAAACACTGGGAAGCGCAGTTTTAGAGATACAATTCTCATCATATATTCTTTTGTCCTTATGTTGACAAAATGACTTATTTTTACAAAATAATGATCAGATGGTCAAATATAAAGCTTCTTTAGCTTTCCCGCCATTTTTGAGGGGGCCCATAATGTGGTCCATATTGGGGTCCATAATGGGGTCCATATAGGGGGTCCAAGTTATGTCTTCTCCCCAAATTCGCTCATCTCTTAGAACAAGCACTTCAAAAAACCATAACATTAGACATAAACTCAATCTGAAAAATCACCTGCGAAGGACAGAAATATTCCTTATTCTGCTGACGGTAAATTATTCTCCTGGGAATAGAACCGTCAGACGATCAAATCAAAACATTGATCCGAACCCGCTGAATGTGTGACGTCATAATTACTGCTTTCAGTTTGCGTGTTTTGAAAGTTTGATGTGTATACTCTGTCTTGGTGGAAATTTTTAATGGCATGAAAACAGAATATGCAATGTCTTTAAGAACAAATTTCTAAAAGGCTTTTGTTGTTCTGTAAATATTCGGTTAGTGTAAAACGCAGGTCACAGGTCACAGGTCGCAGGTCACAGGTCACAGGTCAACAAAGTGCAGACCGGAAAAAAGTAAGATCATAACATATACATAACATAACATCAATACATAGCGCATTAAATTACAAAAAAGTAATACATGCTATTTAGATATTATAAAATGACAATTGAATAGAATGACAACCTATTTTGACATAGTGACACTTACTTACAAAAATAATGACAAAACCATAAAATATGATGCCTAACAAGACAAAAGCACGAAAAATATTTATTATACAAAATGTGATGTGGATGGTGTGAATGGATATAAAATGACACCAAACAGAAGCTTGCAAGGACCCTAAGAGAGTGGTTTTAGAAGGATGGAACTAATTAATAATTCAGTTATTATTTTAATGTCTTAATGACAACTTTTGACAAAAATATTAACAGAATCATAAAATATGATGCAAGAGCAGACAAAAAAACGAAAAATATTTATAATACAGAATGTGATGTAGATAGTGTGAATGGATATAAAACGGCACCAATCAGAAGCTTGTGAGGTCCCTAAGAGAGTGGTTTTAGGAGGATGAAACTAATTAATTATTCAATTGTCATTTTAATGACTTATTGACAATTTTTGACAAAAATATTGACGGAATTACAAAATATCATGTCTTACAAGAGAAAAACACCAAAAATATTCAGCATGCCGAATGTGATGATAACAATATGGCTGGATATAAAATTACACCAATCAGAAGCTCGTGAGTTCTCTGAGAAGGTAGTTTTAGAGCGATTTCTTTTATTATATGTAACCATCATATAACATTTTTACAAACATTACAATATGTAATATACCTGTTATACGTATAATATGGTTTCAAATATTTTCTGGTCTGCGTTATACACGGCGCAAAGTGCGAAAGATCGATAAAAGCACATGGTTAAATTTTGATGTTTGAAATGGTTTTATATGGATGAAATTGCTTGAGAATTATGTTTTTGATAATTCTTTGTGTTTTCCAAACATTTTCCTCTGCAATGACATTGATTAGAGTTAACCTGTCATCACTGACCTGTGACCTGTGACCTGCGTTTTACACTAACCGGTAAATATTTCTTTCAGCCCTGTGAATCCAGGTTGGCATTCAGCAATGCCGACCTGAAAGCCAACATAACTTGAGCTGAAGTCGGCTTTTATTTGCCGACTAGTTTACACTCTAGGTCAGCATGCCGACAAAAGAAATGTTTTGGGTCGGCAAAGCCGACCTAAAGAGGAAAAATATTATTTGTTAGGTTAATCTAATTGTGTTATCATTTGATAACACATGATAATCAAGCCTCATTCCATTCTCTTTATAAAACATAAAACCTATTAACACAATTATAGAGCAGCTGAATTTGTTAGTTCGTTAATTATTGTCTTTGCCGACCTAAAATGACCTCTAGTTCGACAAAATTTTGCCGGCCTACGGCCGGTTTTGGTAGGCACTTATGTGCTGATATGATTTAGTCTGCATTCACAGGGCTGTCTTTTTGGATTAAAAGATTCCATCTTTAATTGTTTTAATGATTATAATATTTCTTTACAAGATGCTTTTTTGTCTTTTTAAGCTTTGTATAAACTTGTTTATGTTTTGCATATTTTCCAACTAAATCCAACCGCAGCTTTTTCGTTCCTCTATTTTTGCATACAATTCAAGATGGCGGATGGAAAGGCCAAAAGGTCTATTTAAGCAGGGCTATCTCAGGGGGGGGGGTGAAGCAGTTAGTACAAGACATCATGCCAGTTAGTACCGTGGTGGTGTGCCATATGAATTGGATAAAATCACTTAGTACTCAGATGTACTAACTGCAAAAAAGGGTGGTCCCTTGCTAAAAATTTGCCAAATTTTGGTACTAACTGTGTAAAAATAGGATTTTGTGAGAAAATTTTAAAAAAAGACCGTATTTTACCAAAAAGAATTTTTGGGAAGTAGATTTTCTTTTCAAATCTTAAAAACAATTTGCTGGTTGCAATAGAAATTTGATTTTCTAAAATGTTGTTTTTTCCTATTGAAAGCTCTGGAAAATTGAATCATTTTTTTTAAGATATTAAATTTTATTTTCTTTGATTTTATTGAATTTATGAAGGTCAAAAGCCTTTTTCAAGGCTATATTCAGTTAGTACTAACTGTACTAAGTGTACCAAGGTGGTGGTGTTACTAACTTCTTCCGAGAAAGCAGTTAGTAGGCATGATGTCTTGTACTAACTGCTTCTCCCCCCTGGCTATCCCACAGTACTAATACAGTAGCTATATATTTAATTGAGCTGTTACATACGTGACACAAAACCTCAACGGCGCAGAACATTCTGCCTTAAGGCTTATTCCTAACACTATTAATTTATGTAATTAAATTATGGAATAAAACTTTGCTTCAACTCATGCCAGATTATGTATATCTATTCAAAATTAAAATGACACAAATAATAGGATGGCCAACTTCCCCTAAGGCCTATGGTTAATTTTGGAACATATACAATATTACAACATTAAAATCTGACTGAAAACTGCCTGAAACGGCACAAACCTCTGAGTATCAGAAAATAAATTTGTCTCTATTCTTAAGACTGATACAACATTACAACCAATGACTTATGAGGCCCCCCAGCGGTTTGTGTGATGGCGTGATTGGGACTTTTTTCTTGCGTGATGACGTGATTACAGATTTTTATTGGCGTGATGGCGTGATCAAGATTTTGGCGTGATGCGTGATAGGGCAAAAATTTGAGGCGTGATGTGTGATTTGGGCTATTTTTCGCTATTTTTTGCGTGATGACAAATTTTAGCAATTTTGTAAGGGTGAAAAACACTCTAACAAGAAGTAACTTAAGAAAAACGATCAAAAAATTGCGTTTTTAGCAAAATCCTCAAAATTTTGCCAACTGTCAGAAATTACTTTTTGTGACAGTGTTATTCAACCTCATTATATTGACTTTCTTAATCAGCATGAAAATACCTTTCAAATGAGGGGTCACTTCACTATGTTTTGAAAATTTTTGAAATTTCAATTTTGCTGGCGGAGCGACGGTGGCACCCTGCCTGTGGCAACCTTGAAAAGGGTACCACAGGGTTTTAACATGATTTTTTCTACTTTTTATACCCAAAGGCAACTTTTGACAAATGGGCTAAGAATTTATGCCATTTTTGCAAAATAACATCCCCCCTAGCAATAAGTCCGGTGTCAGTCTGGTGTTGCATACAGGGAATTTAGGACACCGGACATTTATGAAACAAAAGATTAAGAAACACCGGACGCACCGGACTGGTCATGTCCGGTGATTTGATTGTCCCATGGGAAAAAATATCCTTCTCCGCCACCGGACATCCGACTTCCTTAAATCCGGTGTAGAAATTGTCCGGTGGTAAAAAAATTCTCATTTGCGTGTTCGGTGTTCATTAAGTCCATTGCGTCGGCAGGGTCCTTGCGTGATAGAGAAATTTTTTTTGCTTGATGGCGTGATTAAGGGCAGTGTAGACCTAACTCTTCATACAAAAATTACGGGAAACACATATTTGGACTTATTTTACCCTATGCTGCACTCAAGCACTTGAGCCAAAATCCCGCAAAGGCGGGACAAAAATCAGTTTTTTGAAGTTTGCAAAAAAACGCCACATAGAAGATCTTTCAAATTCAGTATGTGAATAGAGCAGTAAAAAATAAAACTTTTCTATTTTTCCTTTTTTTTGCAAAAGTTCTAGGAATGAAAATAAAGGGATAATGATGATTGAATACTATCCATTGATGATCCGCGGCACTATCGTAAAGCTAGAATCACTTCGCGTACACTTCGCTTGAGAAAATGATTGGGAGCTCGGGCGCTATGCGAGAGTTCTCGGCTCAATCCTCGGACCGCGCTAAAAATGGTAAACTGAGCTGTGATAGATCATTTCGATGGAAGTTGTTGGAATGTTTACAAGGCTCTTGACAGAAAATCGTTTGTTTCATTGTCAATGATGACAGTGCGGTTATTAATTTTGTTAGATCTGACAAATTGATGTTTGTAAGTGCACTTTATAGTTTTGATTCCCATTGAAGAATCATATTCTGGTTTTCATGTTATTAGATGCTGTTTTAGAGCTTTAGGTCTACACTGTAGGGGTGCCGCTGGGGGACTCACTTATATGATGGAAAAACACTTATATCCAGGGGATGTCAATCGAACACAATCGAATTTGATTGTCAATCGAATCAATCGAACTCAAGCGAACTCAATCGAAATGATTGATCGAATCGATTGAACCCAACCAAGTGATCGTTCGGACAATCGAAATCAATCAAAGTCGGAAAAAATGTAAAATTTCGATTGGGTTCGATTGTCCGATCGATTACTTCAATTGAGTTTGATTGGGTTCAATTGATTCAATCAATCGTTTCCAATTGGCTTAGACTTACTTCTAGGCTTTCACATAGCTGTCAACTTTTTGCCTTGCAAAAATGCGGGAGAGCTCCAAGTCGGAAAAATTTTCTCGATAATCCAATTTTTCCGAATCGGAAAATCAGGAAATCGAGGTAATTTTCCTGCGAAATCCGATTTTATCAGATTTTTTTTTCCGGAAATAGGGAAATTTTACGCATGAATTTTCCAAATTCAGGAAATTTTGCCATTCCGCTCTTTCAAATTCTGAATTTTTTTCAAGAAATCGGAAACTTTTTGGAATTGCGGGAGATGCGGGAGAAAATCCTAAAAATGCGGGAGATTTGGCTGACTTTTTTTCCCACGGGAGAAAGCGTTGGCATGCGGGAGTCTCCCGCCCAATGCGGGAGAGTTGACAGCTATGCTTTCATTGTCGTAGCGTAGAAGGAATAGAAGACTATTAACCTCATCGGCCCTTTTTACGCCGGTCCCTTTATTATTACTGGCCCTTATTACGCCAGCAACGAAAAAATAACGCCAATAAGAGCTGACGTAAAGGGAGCCGATAAGGGTAGAAAGGAGACGATCACAGCGTTATTGTTCGTACTTTAATCCTCAAGCACAAAAAAAGGAAACTTAATCGAAGGCAATCCGATTCAATCAAAACCAATCGAACTCAATCGAAACCAATCGAACTCAATTGAATTGATCGATCAAAACCAATCAACCGAGAAAAAAATGTAAATATTCGATTGGGTTCGATTGTCCGATAAATCACTTCGATTGAGTTCGATTGATTCGACCAATCAGTTCGATTGGTTTCGATTGAGTTCGATTGGTTCGACAATCGAAATTTTCGATTGACATCCCCTGGTTATATGGACTCAAAAATTTAAAGATACTTTGTCTCTAGCAAATAGAAAATTTACTCACCAACTATTTGAAACATATCCATGTGTGTTTTGTTGTATGCTTCTTGAAGAGCCTTCTTTACATTTGATGGTTCGTTATCAAAAAATCCAGGTTGAAGTTTGAGATTTTTAAATAAATTGTCTCGAGCATATATTGCAGCCTCCTTTCCTCCATGACCATCAAAAACTCCAAGATAAGTAGTTGGTATTTGATCATTGGGGGCATGAACAATCGAAATTTCATCTTCCATACTTTTTCGCATTCCAGGATTTTTATCATGACAAATTCTCAAAGCTTCCAGTGGTAGTATTCCCTTCTGCATATTTAGTGTTGGATCCTTTGACAGTTACAGATAACAAAGGGCAAAATTGGATAAATACTACCAAAATATTAAGAATCTTCGTTATAAGCTTGATTTTTTGTTTTTATCTCGTAAAAGCTTCTTTCATCTTTAATCTTTAATCTAACTCTCACACAATAATTTTTCTTGTCTCTTAATTTGAAGACTGGAAACGGGTTTGTTGCTTATACAACTTATACAGTGATTTTGATTGGACGAAAACCGGCTGTATTCACAGCAAACGGACTTTTGGCAAGTTCACTTTTGCCCGGCAAAAGATACAAAATTTAAGAGGCGCCTACGATTGCATTGTTTATTTTGAATAAAAATATTACTCCCCAAAATTTATACTCTCCAGTCATTATTTACTGGGAAATAATTACTCCCCAGTAATCTTTTCCCAGTAAATTATTACTTCCGGGATTATAAATTTACGCGAAAATGATGACTCCCTTCGGGAAATTTTTACTCCCCTGATAGTATACCATTACCAAAAAACTGGCATAGATCACGATCAACGTTCGGTTTCCTAATCTTTTTTTCTCCTGTTTATCATGAATAAATAACAAAAACAATATGGAAACTTTTACGGTTTGTGTAATTTACGATGCGCGATCCAACGATTCACGATGCGCGATGCACGATCAATGCATATATTATGTTAATTATTCTAATTATGCATTTACAGGTTTTAGTAATCACATATTTTAATTCCTTCTTTTGTATTCCTGGAAAATCAATGTAAAGTATGCGTGTATATATTTTAACCTCAACAATCAAATCAAATCAAAACATAAACTTTTTTGAATTGAATATCTTGTAACCTTTTTGCTTTCTTTCTTTAAAAAAAACGTTTCTCCAGTTAAACCAACTAAATGCATTGGCACAGGAAAAATTATTGATTCCCTAGCCTAGGGATGGTTCATTTTCAGATGTGGTTTTTTATTCGATCACATTAGTCTAGAATTTTAAGTTCGGGAAAGTAAGGAAACTAGGGAAACCTATTTTCCCATGCTGGAAGTGTATTACCAATGTGTTAGTGAAAACGGATTTCCACATGTGGAAAACTAATATTTTTAACTTTCTAGTTGCCCATTCAGAATTGCATCGGGAAATTAAAAATCCCAAGTTTTTCTAAACTGATTATGGATGAGTTGGGAAAAGAGAGATCACGAGTTTTTAAAATTATTACTTTCTACAAGCTAGGGAAAGGAAATATCACGAATTGTGACCCTGCTTGCTTTATTCTATTCTTTCTCTGGATCGGGAAATGTGATTTCTCGAATTAGGGAAATAAAATTTCCCATACTGGGAAATTCGATTTCCCGAACTCTTTAATTTGAGTGTATCCTTTAAACAATTAATTAAATCAAAACTTATTTTTCAAACCTTCAAATAAGACAATTCAATCAAAAATTTTAAACTGTTGCAAATTAGAGCCTAAAGTTCGGGAGAATTATTTTCAGGTTAGGGAAAATTGATTTCCCTAACTTGTATTACGCATGCGTGAGAAAAAACCACAAGTGATTTTTCACTCAAAAGTGTTCGAGTCGTATGTAAAGCAAACCATTATAAGGTTGTATTCGATCAGTGTGTAACACAACGCTAAAGGTGAGGCGTCCCGCCAGGGCGGCCTCATTCGTTCGAAATGGACTTGCGTCGCAAGGGCTCAGTGGATCGGTGAGACGGGTTTGAGGTCATTAAGTTGGCTCTCTAGTGCAGCTCCACTGTTGTGACAAAAGTGCCGGGATTCTCAAAGTAGCGCAAGTACATGTCAGAACGAATGAGAGCTATCGAACCAATGCTCACAGAATGATCGAATACATTTAATTATTTTACCAGCTTTCTATAAATCACGATTTAATTCGTGAATATGGGTAACCCTATGGGGTTTTATTGGGGTTCGCTCGAGAAAAGCACTTTTCAATAATAGGGAAATTTAACATCCATAGGTAGTCATAAGATCGGGAAATTTCATTTCCATAACTAGGGAGCTGTTGCATCTTCCCTAGCTAGGGATTGGTTAGGGAAAATCCAGATTTCCAGATCTGGAAATATATATTTCCATAGCCTAGGGAATCAAAAAGTTTTTCCTGTGTGGATTGAGACAGGGTTATAAACAAAAATTTACAATGTTGTGGTAAAGTAGGGAAGACGTTTTTTAATGAAGAGCGCATGTATAAACTCACCTTTTTTGAGAAAGATCAAATGAATTAACCTGATCATCAAACAAAGAAAAGGATCAAATAAATAAAAGCACCAGTTGCAATTCAGTTGGTGAAAGGCTTTTATGAGAACATGCCAAAAGTAATGTAGCCGATAATTCCTTTTTTACCTTATTCACTGTTCTTAAAAAAATAATAAACGTGCAAAAATGAGTTTGTGTTTTAATAAATTTTTCGCGCCAAAACTTTTCTATGACGTCAAGGCTTTTTCTTTCATTTTAAAAACGAGTGAGGCATGCGGTGAACATTTTCTTTCTCTCGCTATCAATTTTTGTTTTTTCTACACAGAAGATATAAGTTATTTTAAATTATGAAAACTTATTCGTGCATAATTAGAATAATTAACATAAATCGACATAAATCATGCATGGATCGTGCATCGTGCATCGTGAATCGTTGGATCGCGCATCGTAAATTACACAAACCGAAACTTTTACTGTTATTTTGACATTTAAATTGAATTTAAACTTTTTTCTTGAGTGCAATTTGTATTTTAAAAACCTGGCTACATCTTGACACTGCAACACTGTTTTCTTTATTTTGAAATAATTCTTGAAATTTAATTCAAAAAATTCTTGTTCGTATAGCTTTTTCTTGGCCCAATAAAAATTCTAATAAAAAGGCATCTTTCTTGACTATACTGATTTCGAACCCCTCCCCGTTTATTCAAACCCCCCCCCCCCCGTCTATTATATTTTACAGAAATTTCGGACTCCCTCCCCCTTTTATATTTGGACCCCTCTATTATTTGGGTCCTTAGAGTAGAACATTTCGACATAAAAATGAAGATAAAAAATCGCTACAGTGGGGATAGCATTCTTTGATTTTTCCCCGAACGGATGAAAATGTTCTTGGCGTCACCAGTTCAACGGGATGGGTGGGGGTAACAACGGATCACTTTAACTTGTAGATGATTTTATGGCTAGTTTTTCTTTTACAGCAACCACAACAATGAAGTTTATGGATTACAGTATGCATACATTTTCAAAACGTCTCTACTTAGCAAGTGACTTCATTGATTGGAATGTCCAAATCGAATGTTTAATTTGAATATGCAATAGTCGGAATTCACCAGGGAGTCATAATTTACTGGGAAAATAACACTCCCCCTAATTAGAGCTAATAAATTTGCAATTTGAAGGGGAGTAATTTTTTCCACGTGGGAGTAATAATTTCTCATGTAATTATTACTCCGGGGGTCATTTTTTCCCGGGAAATTATAACTGAGGGAGTGACTTTTTCTGGGGAGTAAAGATTTACGGTTACACCGGCACGCCAAATATTAGATATGTTAAATAAAATAAGTTTTGTCAAAAATCTAGAAGGAACACAAAAGTTCAGAATCACTAGAACTATATGAGAGCGAAGAAGAAAAACTATCTTTGCTCCATGGAGTTCTGCTGCCGCGGAGGCACAGGAGAACCGAACTCAAGAGGGAAAAGTTAATCTTTCTTCTTACCCAAGTTGTCGTGATGGCAAGGGACTCGTTTCGTTTTTCAGATAAAAGTTCTGATAGTCTTTTGTAAAAGTGTTTCGTTTCTCTCCCAATTCCACCCATTTTTTTTTTTTTTTTTTTTTTTTTTTTTTTTTTATCTATATATAGGTAACACGAACAAATAGTACAAAACTAAAGGTTCCTAACCTCCCGCAAAAGGACCACCAGATCATACCGCCAGGAGGTAGGAACCCTACTAAGCTAACAATAAACTATTAAATGAACTAATAAATGGAAAAAAGAAAACAAACTACAGAGGATAAATACTAACAGAAATAAAAAACAAAAACTAAAAGAGCTAGGAGAGCAGTTGGAGTAGACTAAAATAACGGTCCCCCAAAACGGCTTGTATCACAGATAAATTTTATCGTTATACTCAATATATCATGATTTTGGATAATGCTAAAATCGGGGTCGCCATAAAGAAGTATTCTACACAATGTTTTGGGATTAAATGGAAACAAGGTTATGTCAAGTTGAAGAAGGCTGTCGAACATAACAAGTCTGTTATTGGAGTAATCAGAGCAATGCATCAGGAAATGTTGTGTCGTTTCAACAGAATTACTTCGACAGTTGCAGAATGGGTCGATTGTGTCTACAAAGTTATGTCTAAATTTGTGGTCCCGAAGATGACTGAAACCAACCCTTAATCGGTTAAGTAGAACCACGCCATCGTTGTCACTAGCCCTGAAAACTGAGTTAGCGCAAGGTCTGAGAAATTTAAGAATCGCTTGTTTGAATAATGAAATAGATGGAAGATTTCGTATATTTTCGCCCAGGTTATTCCACTCATTGATGCAAAAGGGGAAAAAGGAGGCACGGTAACGTTCAGTCCTACAAAATGGTGCCTCAAATGGTGGTTGTATCCTCCGCCCTGCCCTACGTTCCTCCTCACCTCTTTGGGGAGGAAGAACATTTGAGAGATAAGCAGGTGCAAAGCCATTGATTATTTTATAAAAGTAAATTAGTCTTCGACTTAGTCGCCTGTCCGACAGGCTTTCAAGACCTAACTCAAGATAAATTTTTTCTCTGGAAGTTCCTCTGAAACATCCAGTTATTGCAAGACAAGCATCATATTGAACTGATTCTAGTTTTTCAGAAAAAGTGGAATTACCTGGACGATCATACACGACATCTCCATAATCTAAATGTGGTCTAATATGGGTTTTAAATATCGTGACTAGTGAATCCCTAGGTAGGAATGCACGAAGCCGACGAATAAGACCAATACCTTGATTGGCTTTTTTAATTTTTTCATCAAGATGACGGTCAAAAGCCAGCTCATGATCAAGAATGAGACCAAGATGTTTTTGATGATCTTGTCGAGCAATGGCTGCGTTGTTAAAATAAATTTCTGGAAGATCAGGTAGATTTATCCTCCGAGTGAAGTACACTTCAACAGCCTGTTTAGAAGGATCAGGGTTGAAGGTCATTTTCCATTGATGAGCCCACTCACTAACCTTCTGCATGTCACTGTTCAATTCGTTTGAACAGCGAATATGATCAAGGATAAGGGAGAATATTGATGAGTCATCAGCAAAAATTTTGATCATGGAAATAATTCCTTCAGGGAGGTCGTTAATATATATCAGAAAGAAGAGCGGTCCTAGAATAGAGCCTTGAGGTACACCGGCCAAGACCTCCGTCCAATTGGAAGCTTGGCCATCAAGAACCACCCGCTGCAACCTACCTGAGAGAAAATTTTGAAGTAATGAGAGAAGGGGCCCGGACACACCATACGACTTAAGTTTGAAAATCAGCCCATCATGCCAAACTCTGTCAAAAGCTTTGGAAATATCAAGAAATACTCCGCGAGTATCTAGAGGTGGATTTGAATCGAAACCTACCAGGATGTCGTGCGTTATGGACAAAAGCTGGGACACACAAGAGTCACCCTTGCGGAAACCAGACTGGGAATTAGTAAAGAGATTGTTGTTTTCAAAATAGGTGTAAACAGAGTCAAAGATGCATTTTTCAAAGATTTTACCAAAAATAGGTAGAAGAGATACTGGCCTGTAGTTTTTTAACACACTCTTGTCCCCTTTGTTTTTATAAACAGGGACAACATTTACAAGAATCTAGGGAAAATTGATAAACTTTCATAAGAGGTTTAACCAAGGATTCATCACAGATCTTAATCATCTGTATGGAGATGTCATCCCAACCATGCGCTTTGTTAGATGTAAGTGCGCGTATAAGGGCTAAAATTTTTGCTTCATCAAGAGCAATATTGTTTATTTCAAGATTTGTAGCAAAGCTTTGTTGTGGCAAAACACTATCAGTGTCTATGAGAGAGCACTGATTAGCAAAAAATTTGTTAAACATATTTGTTTTTGTTGGAACATCAGCAATGAGATTATTGCTGGAGTCTCGAACAGGGGGAATCCTTGGCGTCTTCCTCTTATGAAGAAATTGATTTAAAATGGACCAGTATTTTTTCGTTCCCAGATTTGGATCACTAAAATTAGTTGCTAAACGAGAAAAATAAGAATTTTTTGCATCTCTGACTACTCTTCTACACCTAGACTGATGTTCATGGAGGGTTTCAAGATCTTCTACCCTCCTCCCATTTTTGACATACCACCCATTGCGGTGAAAACAATTGGGGTAAAGGAGCTCAACTTTCATGATTCTTGAATTGTAAACGTTCTTTTTCTCCCTTTCGTTTGCATCGCATGCTTTGGAGACAGTGGAATTCCTGAACTTTTTGGCGATTGGGTTGAAAACCCTTACGTCGAAGAATGCCTTCTGGCCAGGAATCCAAAATCCCCTAGCAGCAATGTCGAGACGAGCATGGTCTTGGATGTTGGTCGATTTAGTTTCAAAAGTCTCCCCTGACAAGGTGGTCAATATCGGTTCGACCTTCACGTCCTTGCATACTTTTAGTGTCATGAGGGATGCTGTGGTGTCACGGATGGAATTATGACGCTGAATGATGAAACCGCCTTTCTTGCACGAGAGTGCGTGTCCCAGATCAAAAGGTGAACCACATGGACAGATGGTAGGTAAGCGACTCAGCTGGTGACCATAGCGGATTTTTATCAGATCCCAAAAGGATGTTTTGTCGAACTGAAATCCTTCTTCCTTGATTGGAAGCGTTGATAACCAAAGGGATACTCCTGGTTCGCTGTTGATTTCAATCAACTTCTTCATCTCAATTGGCGACTGTTGTTTGATGAGCTCAAGCTTTTGGCGGTAACTCTGCATTCGATTACGCTTGAATGATGATTTCAGTTTCGTGATCTCGTCTTTGTCGATGTCGTTGACATAGTCTTGGCTTTTGATCTTATTTTGGAGTTGTTTGGTCAGCGCTTCCGAGTTGGAAAACTCTTGATCTGAAATGTCACTGAACTTTGGTATACCTAAACCACCAAGGCTTGGTGGCAAGGTGAACAGCTCACGTTCGGTTTCGTTTGGCTGAATTCCACCGGTTATGGCTGGGATGAACCGCGCTGTGATGATTTCGTCTAGCCTTTGAAGGTGTTGTTTAATGTTGGGGATTGTCCTTAGGGTAAAGTTGAGCTTGTGCTTGTACCCTGATGTGAAGCAGGTGTAGGCTTCGTGTGGGGCAATCTTGGCGACTTCTGTGAGCGTTTCGATTTCGCTGATCCACGTGTTGACTTTATCGGTGATGAATTCTTCACGGAAGTTTTCTGAACCGATGGCAGCTCCGAGGTGTTTCTTTCCTTCGGTAGTGATTTTGATGTTGGTATCTTTGAAGATTTCAGTGGCTTCTTCAAGATATTGTGGTTTGACGATTACCCACGTTTTGCTGGCTTGTTGAAAGTAGCCGTATTTCGGACCCCACTTAACGATGGTATCCCACAATCGTTTGAGTCCACGAATCGTACCGCCTCCGAAAACGTCATCGGCATATCCAGCTGCTTTTGTGTTCGTGTTGTGGTCGCGCAGTTCGCCAACTGTGTTGCGATCGCGTAGACTAATCCGGCTATCGGGTCGCCTTGTGTGGTTCCTTCGGAAGAAGCGATTCTATTACGTGCGGAATCTATGAGGGCGGTCAATGAAAAATCTCGTATAGTAAAGATTACATCATTAATAGCATAATTAGTATAATAATTAGTATAATTATGCTATTGTTTGGGTCTCCAACCCTAACCCTAACTGGAATGATCAATATTCTTATGAAAAATGTTTCTTATAAAACATCGATATTTATAAGAAATGTCCGATATTTATAAGAGTTTTAACATCTGAAGTGTTTCAAGAAGCCGATTTGGAAGATATTGTTCAGCACAACCGATTCAGGTTCGACAATAATCTCCGTAAAAAGCCCTTTTTAGGGTTTTATTCTACAGTCAATGGGTATCATCACTTTCACGTGAGACCCTACTCATACAGGATGACTTGTATGAGAGAACCAGAAAACAATTATGACCCAAAGGCGATCAAAATCCTGAAAGAAGATGGTACATGTGTTGGAAGGATGCCAGCGACATGCTGCCGCATTGTATCCAAGTACATCGATCTTGGCCATATAATTAAAACCAGTGTTTACTGGAAAAATGATAAATGGCAACATGGACCCTCCATTGATTTTGGTGATGGCCCTAAACTCGTTTCTTTTTATGCTTTCGAGTTCGAATCCGTCCAGAAGAGAAACGAACTCGCAGAAGAACTGATGAATAAATTAATTGCCGTTGAAGAAGCTCACGTCCCTTGAACAGTATAGCGTATATTATTGATGTTTTGTTTTGCACTTATTAGAATTATACGAAGTAATATAACACTTTGACTACTTTGATTACTTTAGGAGAATCCATGTAAAAATTTA
Organism: Clytia hemisphaerica; assembly: GCF_902728285.1. NCBI lineage: Eukaryota > Metazoa > Cnidaria > Hydrozoa > Leptothecata > Clytiidae > Clytia > Clytia hemisphaerica. The sequence continues at coordinate 1,924,149 of NW_027104551.1, forward strand.
TCTCCATCTAGTATGCAATGTATAGTCTTTAAGTCTGCGAGTAATAAACAATTTTTTCTTGACTACAAGATTCCTCTTAGTCCTATTTTTTTTCTACATCTCCAGCTGAAACTTTGCTCGTTTGGAGGACAGGATATGACTTTTCTCGGACTATTTGCAAGCGTTTTACAGTGTACCCTTTCGAATTCGAATTCTCATCAACAGAATATCCATTTTTTTTCGAATTACAAAGACTGATAATAAGAAGTTCGAATCAGGGAGAGTTTACTCAATTCTTTACAAAAAAGAAGTATAAAATATCAGTTACTTAATTTCAACTTCTCTTCTACAGAAAAAAGTAAAAAAAACAACATAGAAATAGAATGGAACAAGAAACATTAGAAGAAATCGAAGAAACACCTTTTGTTTATGATGAAAATCTCAAAAAGTATCCAATTCGCGACTCTAATAAGAAACACTCTTCGAAAGAAGAAACCCTGGCCAATGGTAAAAAAACAAGAAGAAGGGCTGAAGGATATATAACAAATCCGTCTAAGCGATCAGATGCCAGACATAAAAGGAAAAACGGTATTGATTTGTTTATGTAATACAATTTTTCATTTATTTACTCCGTTCTCCATAAACAAATTGACAATTGCCTATATACTGTATGAATCTAGCGACAATAGAACTTAAAATAGTTTTTAAAATGATAAAATATCCTGAGGTGGGTACTAGGGCAAAATGTAAATATATTGTGATACACATTTTTTTTTAGTAAGCAAAGTTGCTAAGGGCTCAGGCCTCAAAATTGCCCTAAAAATAAGCAACTTGCTTAGCAATCCTGAGGCCTCAAATTCAAATTAGCAACTTTTTTCCTCGACAATAAAAAATATCTTTGACACAACTTTAAAAGAAAGCCTTGAAAATCTTTGAAAAATACCTCTACTGCCCATTCAAAATTGAAGAATTGTTGAAAAATGCAAAACTGTGCTTTTCAACCATTTTAAGCTTGAAAATTTTTAAGCAACCTTACAAGCAACTTTGGGCCTGGACTTCGAAAAATCCTTAGCAACTCTAGGCCTGACCCGAAAAATGGAGTTGCTTATAAAAAAAAATGTGTAGATCTTGATAGTTCTAGAAGTATAAAACAGCAAGATTTTATTTATTTTTTCTTAGGACTTCTTCTCTGAGCGTATCAATATATGTTGGTCACTGGTGGGAGAGTGTATATTGAATTTGAATACGAAGATGGCAGGAAAAAAAGCAAAGTTACAGAAAGATACAGCTCATCATTGGGTATGATGCACGATAAGAGAATGAAAGAAACCAATGAACAACTTCAGTCTTCCTCATCTACCATCACGTCACCAAGGTCACTTGGCTCGCCTATGTCTCTGGGCTCTCCACTTTCTCTAGGTTCATCTCCTGAATCGACAGATCTACTTGACTTTGGTTCTCAAGTTACACCAGTACACGGAGAACAACCTACCCAAACAAGTACACCAAAGTCCATAATCGTTCAAACAAATGCATCAAATCCGATCGTTCGAACAAATGCACCAACGTCAACCATACAAACAAATACACCAAAGTCCATAATCGTTCAAACAAATGCATCAAATCCGATCGTTCGAACAAATGCACCAACGTCAACCATACAAACAAATACACCAAAGTCCATAATCGTTCGAACAAATGCACCAAATCCGATCGTTCGAGCAAATTCATCAAAAGTAAACTCAATTGTTCAAGAAAAATCGATCATTCAAGCAAATTCATTAAAAGGAAATTCGATCATTCAAGCAAATTCATTAAAAGCAAATTCGATCATTCAAGCAAATTCCTTAAAAGCAAATTCGATCATTCAAGCAAGCTCATTAAAAGCAAATTCAATCGTTCAGGTCCAGGCAAACTCACCGATCGTTCAGACTAATACATTTAAACCGTATTCATTAATCGCACAAACAAATTCATTCGTACCCACGTCAATTGTTCAAACAAACGCACAAAAAACTATCAAAATAGTTGCAACACATGGACCAAAACCTGTACAACAGTTAGGTCAAAATCAAAAGAATCCCAAGGTTATAATACTAGGACAAACACAACAAGAAAGAAAAGCACCTCTGCCTTTTACGAACCATGGTAGTTATTCGTTAAAACCAACGATCACTGATAAATTGTTAAAAGATATTTCGCCATCAGCCAAACTTTTTCCTGTTAAAAGGGGAGGTGAGCCAAAATTAAGAGGACCATCAGGACTGCAAAGAAAAAAAGCAAAGAAATAGACTCTGTATATGTACGACTATCATTGTGTTTACAAAACATTTTTCATACCTGAAGCTGGAAAATTTAACTATAACGTAATTATTCTTTAGTTTAAATTTCTTTTGATATTTTTAAAACAGTTACACAATGTAGGAAACATGACCTATATACATGACCATATACTATACAAAAATCTCAGTTGTTTCTAATCTAAATCAAAATTTGACTACAATTTCATACGTAAGAAGAAATTTATGGTGTAAATGAAATGAAAATATTTCTAATGTCCCTAAAGGAAGATAGATCTTCTGGCCTAAGGATCACTTCTGATCCTGATGAAAAATTCTTGATTTTGTACACAATTATTTTCCAATGCGAAAATATTTGTTTTCAAAAATTTTCGTAGTTTCTACACTTAAATTTTTTTTTAAAGAGTGAAAAGATTCATATATATTTATATTATATATGAATCTTTTCACTCTTTTAGAGAAACTTTACAGAAAATGGATTGGTCAAAAATTGGAGGTTTTCTCAGGACTATGAATCAAAGACCCTTCCTTCATAGTGGGGGGCGTACGAGGGTTGCCAACACCGAAATACCGACAGATTTTTCTTAAATCACCGTAATACCGACAAAATTTTCCTAAAACACCGACACCGACGTCTTTTAGAGCAAGCTTAAGATTTTTATTCTTAGTACGAATGCTCAATATCACGAGCGTAGTAGTGCACTAGTTCAGTTTTTCTTGGAGAAAACTATCGCCGATTCAAGTCTTCAAATCTTTAAAGCTCAGTTTTTCAACGACTAGTGGATAAACAAATCCAGAATTTATAGGGAACACTTTGAAGGGTTTAAAGTGCTATTTTTACTTTAGTGCTTACTTTAGTGCTTACTTTAGTTGACTTTGAAGAAAAACATTTAAAAAGTTTTTAAAAGATCTTTGCAAAAAACGAGGGAACAAAAGAGATATCTGAATGTATAAAGTAATGGAGGAGGAGGCGCAACCATGGTTTGCGCAAACGGAGAAAATTTTCCCATTTTTGTCCTCTTGTTTAGCTAAAAGACATCTTTTTGAACGTTATTAGAAATAAATATACCTTAGCCGAAAGCACCGTTAGAAAAGGGCGCCGCAAAAGAGCTCTTGTTCAGTGGCGACCTGGCTTAATTTTCTCGATGGTGCAAACTATGAAATAGGCGCCCCTGGTATTTTTTGTCCTTATTTGCGCCCTCCATCATTAAGTGACATAAACTGTAAGAGCAGTGAATGGTTGAAAGTAGCGCCCGGAATCTTTGAGTTAAGAAACTTGGAATTTTTATTTATACGAAGATGGTGGTAATGATAACTTGTTATTTATTTCCTTGTAATTTGAAATGTAAAAATCTTCTGGACAAGGAGGCGCAACCATGGTTTGCGCCGACAGAAAATTTTTCAACTTTCAACTTTCAATCTGTCTAAAAACGCCCCATATTATACCGATTTAGCACCAAAAATAAAGCCCCTCAAATAAAATACATGAGCTGTTGATACTTGAAATTGAAATTTTGTACCTAAGGCGATTTTGTAAGGCGATTTGTTCTACACAACATTTTTGTTTTCTAAAATTTTCTCAGAAAAATTACCTGATAATCTTTAAGCTTTTGCGCCGCTGGTCTTAGTTTTTTCTCCATTAATAAAGATCAATGGCTAAAAAAGAGGCAGGAATAAGGGGCACGGAAACAAGAAACGGGTTCTTTGAAATTTTGGCGCCGCAGGCAAAAATCTTTGGTGTGAGAAAGGTCAAACCAGCTTAAAGTCACATTGACGCTTTTTAGCGAGGTCTGAATTACTGTTTTAAAAAATGCTGACATTTTATACATATAGCACTTTTTTAAACCAATCATCAAAACAAAAGAACGCGCGCAACGTCATTTCACTGTTCAATTAAACAATAGAATGTCCTCTTTCTAAAATTACATTTTAGGTGAATAATGTTATGCTTTTGCAGAATAAGCAATGAGCCTCATGTATAGAGTGGCTTTAAAAGAGCTCCTAAAAAGGAGAAAGTTAGTCAGCATAAGACCACAAAAACCACAGCGAGCATCAACAAGTTTCGATCTTTTTGGTAATCTCTCATTTGGTGATTTATTCACGGCATGACATTATAACGGAGAACCCCTCCCAATTCCAAGAAATGGGTTTTCAAATCATTCACGGGTCGAAACCCCTGAAGCCTTAGCATGTTTCTCATTACATTGTCTTTAAAACGCTTTAACCAGACAGGGTCGCAAACCGATTGAAACAAGGCCATGCGGGTAAAAGAAGGCACAAGCATGGTTTGCGCCGACAGAAAAATATTTCAGGAAATCTCATTTGGCTAAAAACGCTCTCTTTTTCACAAAACTAGTCATTTTACTACGCCATCCAGATATAAATAGTTCGTTTGATTTAGGCTGAAACTATACTGGTATTGAAAGCCTGCAAAGAGAGCTCTGCAAGGAGAGGACCACAGGAAGTATTTTATATTGAAAGGCAAATGAATTTGTATAGAGTGGCTTTAAAAGAGCTCCTAAAAAGGAGAAAGTTAGTCGCATAAGGACCACAAAAACCACAGCGAGCATCAACAAGTTTCGATCTTTTTGGTAATCTCTCATTTGGTGATTTATTCACGCAATGACATTATAACGGAGAACCCCTCCCGATCCCAAGAAAAGGGTTTTCTAATCATTCACGGGTCGAAACCCCTGACGCCTTAGCATGTTTCTCATTACATTGTCTTTAAAACGCTTTTAACCAGACAGGGTCGCCCAACCGATTGAAACAAAGCCACGCGGGTAAAAGAGGCACAAGCATGGTTTGCGCCGACAGAAAAATATTTCAGGAAATCTCATTTGGCTAAAAACGCTCTCTTTTTCACAAAACTATCATTTTACTACGCCATCCAGATAAATAGTTCGTTTGATTTAGGCTGAAACTAAACTGGTATTGAAAGCCTGCAAAGAGAGCTCTGCAAGGGGAGGACCACAGGAAGTATTTTATATTGAAAGGCAAATGAGATATGATTCGAGGGCCAACCATGGTTGGCCCGAGGAGGCAAAATTTGAAATTTAAGGTGCCAGAAATGCTGTGAAAACGCACCTAAATCATAGGTTAATGGATTATTCCGTAAAATGAAAGAATTTAAGGATTGTTGATTTTTGATGAGTGCTGCATTCGAGACCTCGAGAAATTCTGCAAACTTGGCTTTCTTTACCTGTTACCCACTATTATGATTTTTTTCATAAAGTGCACATTTCCCGTAAAGAAGTGGTTAAGAAACACCATTATGCACACAATTTTAAAAAGAGGATGAGACAGGGTAGCTACAAAAATAGCTATATTATAGCTACAATTCTACTCGTCATAGCTACATCTACTCGTCATAGCTACAATTCCTGTATAGATAAGATATTCAATAGCTGAAAATGCAGATTCAAAAACTTTATGAGATCCTTTGAAATATGCAGATTCGCCGCCAGTATTTCTCGAATCACCGAAATACCGACCCAAAAAATCAATTTTACCGTCACCGCAAGGCATGTCCAACACCGAAATAGCGACACTTTTTACTTAAAACACCGTAACACCGACGCAAAAAAGGGTCAATACCGACACACCGACAAACCCGTACGCCCCCCCCCCCCAACTAACTCAACAAGCTCATCTTTCACATCTTTTAATCTCTTAAGCCGGAGCTTCCAGCGCAGCTGGTTTATTTCAATATAGGATTGGTATATTCTACATTATCAGAAAAGAAATTTTGGTAAAAATTGACCAAATTCGCCAAAATCTTTAGGTTATTTTGGTAAAATGAGTTCTTGCCAAAATTAATTTTCATCACCAACCTTACCTAAAAATACCACTCATATGCTTTCGAAGGAATAAGTAAACACAACTTTTGAATAAAAAAAACAACCCTATACGACCAGGTATTTGTTGGAAATGACAATAGGTTTCTGACAAAAAGTAAACGTTCCAGTGAAAAACTAGGAAAATTGACAAAAATTCTTTGCATGATTATATCATTTATTCGAATGTAAAAACTTTAAAGGAAGAAACTTTCGCGGAAAGAAACTTTCGCGAATGGACAAATTCGCGAAATTTTTGCATTTCGCGAGAATTAACTTTCGCGAATCGTTGACTTTTACTTCTTTTTATAATAGAAGATTTTCATTGATTTTTTAGAAGCAAAAGGCGAAAACCTGACTTTCTTCATGTTTGTGAACCACAAATGCGCCCTAAAATTGTTCTTTAGTCGATTTAAAGAAAATTTCATGACCAAAAGTAGAATTTGTGATAAAATATTTTTTTCGCGAGAATAAACTTTCGCGAATAAGCTTTCAAAATTTTTTTCGCGGAAATAAATTTCGCGAAAGTTTCTTTCCGCGAAAGTTTCTTCCTTTAAAGTAAGTGAAATGACTCAAAGTTGAAGCATTTCTAAAGCAGATACATAAATATCTATTCCAAATGAGGATGATTCTGCTAATGGCTGGATTGAATGAAGCACCAATAACTCGTTCATTGTGAAAGGACAGTCAAATTGAGGCACTTCGATAGCAATGTTAGTATCATCAAAATCAATATCTCTATGAATAAAATGGTCTATTCCAAAATTAACAAAATCAAACACTTGATCCGGTTGATTAGGGCAGTAGTTAACGATTCCAGTTAGCCAAAGCTGCATCGGGGTCTTGTTTCGAGCTGTTGAAATCGGATGGTGGTTCCATGCATCCCAAAAAGACCCCAAACTTTTATTCAATCTTGGTAAGAATATGTAATGCAGCAGGTATAAATGTTTCCATGAAGAAATGTCTAAAAAATCATTCTGCTCCAAGTATTGGAATGCACAATAATAATAACTCAAGCAAGCACAGAATACGTCACGCCAGAGTCTCTCTATTCTCTGGTTGTGACAGCTTTTACCTGATATAAAGCTTCCTCTTCCAGGGCCACGTAAAGGGTGATTAAACATGTAACGAGCCACATCTACATTCTCTACACCGTGGTCACCTCTTACACGAGATGGTAGCCCGTAATAGATAACAGCATCTTCAAACAATCGCAGCACCGTGCGAGCCAAATTATTTGTCGAACAATGCAAAAACATGATTCGTCTCGAGTATCCATCAATCCCTCCATGAACAACGAAACCGTATCTAATAAGTTTATGGTTTCCGTCTATATGCCAGAGCGCAAGGGGCCCTGGCACACAATATTTTCTTCTAGTGATGATGGTAGAGAATATCGATCTATTGATTATACCCTCTGGGTCGACGTTCCATAACGCTTGGCGAACCCTATCCCATTGAATTTTTAAGCCTTTTGAGAGTAAAAACCCTTTCATTCTGCGAATACCAATGTTGGGAAAATCGGTTAGAATATCTTTCACAACGGAATACAAGTCTTCATCGGATATATCAGAATAAGGAGTGGGTGAGAGCCCATACTCGATAACGCGGCGCTGAATGGTTGACTTAGAAGTTCCAGTTAGTTTTCCAATAGTATCATATGTCAAGTTATACTCCAAAAATAATTCAAGTGCATCAGACTTTATGTCGACTTTCGGTCGACCCGCTGCTCCTGTCTTGATGAGAGTGACGGAAGAAGAGGTCTCATCTGTTAACATCAACATCCTGTAAGCACGATGAAGATTCTGAGTCACACTTTCAATGGAATAAATTGAAGACACGGTGTTCGAAATTTTTATCAATTTTTCCAGCTCATATTTACAATAATCAAGCGTATTATCTTCTCCTCCCCCATCTTGCAGCAATCTCTTTACAAAGTTGATACTTGACCTGAGATTTTCTTTGAACAATTCATGAGTTGGGAGCTGAACGGGATTCATTTATTTTTTAATGTGTTCTAATCCTAAAATGATAAAAAATAAGAGACAAAAGTTTAAAAGATTAGAAGTTATCAAAGTGCAATTTCCAGCCTCTATTCTCATTTCCTCTTGCTGGGCTTTGATGATATTTTTTACAAGCATTAATTTCATTCCACAAGAAATCAATATTTTAAATTTTCATGGCATTGTGACTATTGGAAAGGCGAGGGTAAATGCTATCATTAGTTGAAACGAATCAATTCTATAGGTTTTTAATGGTGGTGTCTTGATATTTCACCCTTATTTCAGTTAGTAAATGTATTGTTATAACCTTTTGTACAATTGAAGAATCATCATTTCTAAATTTTCTAAGTTTCAATGGGTAATTAAACTTTTTGTTTTGAATTTTCTTTACATTGTCCGCAAAGCGTTAAAGTACGGGATTTTTTTCTAAAGAATCACAAGTTACGAATGTTTTTCTATAAAAAACTCGGATGAAAATTTGGCCAAAAACCACTATTTTCAAGATTTTGAGACAAAGAAGCCTTTTAAAGATACACCAACAAAACAAACGAAAAATTTTCAAAGTTATTTTTCTTCGCCGAAAATAAGGTCCTCAAAGTTAAAATACTCTTTTTCGCAAAAATCTTCATTTTCCTTTTCATTAAATTCTTTTATTGCGATTTTTAAGTTTTCAGATTAGTTTAGTTTAGTTTTTCGATTAGGAATAGTTAACAGAAAGTGTATAACATGTATGTAGGTTTGTTGACTACATCAGACAAAAATTTACATTTTGTAAATAGAAAAATTCACAATGGTCAGAGCCCTTAATCAAGAAATATCCACATATCGAGTGCCTTAAATTTTGCTCAAGAAACGAAAGACAATATGTATACGTTAAAAATTAAGTTTGCTCAGAAAACAAAATAAAAAATATGTTTCGTTCTAAAGTGAACAATGACAGCCAGTGCCTAAAACTTTACTCAAGAAACGTAAGACAATATGTACACGTTAAAAATTAAGTTTGCTCAGAAAACAAAATAAAAAATATGTTTCGTCCTAAAGTGAACAATGACAGCCAGTGCCTAAAACTTTGCTCAAGAAACGTAAGACAAAATGTACACGTTAAAAATTAAGTCTGCTCAGAAAACAAAATAAAAAATATGTTCGTCCTAAAGTGAACAACGACAGCCAGTGCCTAAAACTTTGCTCAAGAAACGTAAGACAAAATGTACACGTTAAAAATTAAGTCTGCTCAGAAAACAAAATAAAAAATATGTTCGTCCTAAAGTGAACAACGACAGCCAGTGCCTTAAATTTTGCTCAAGAAACGTAAGACAATATGTACACGTTAAAAATTAAGTCTGCTCAGAAAAAAAAATAAAAAATATGTTCGTTCTAAAGTGAACAATGACAGCCAGTGCCTAAAACTTTACTCAAGAAACGTAAGACAATATGTACACGTTAAAAATTAAGTTTGCTCAGAAAACAAAATAAAAAATATGTTTCGTCCTAAAGTGAACAACGACAGCCAGTGCCTAAAACTTTGCTCAAGAAACGTAAAATAATATGAACATGTTACAAATCAAGTCTGCTCCAATAATAAACATTCTAACAACAACAACAACCAAATAACAACACTTTGCCCAGAAGCGAACAAATGCAGTTCAACTAGCTGTAAACTATAGTAGTACCAAGATATCTTAATAACATAGGAATTCAAATAGCATTGAAAGGATTTTGGCCAGTTCCTATTGCTCCTTTAACATGAATTTCAAACTGTTCATAATTTGGAAAAACATTTGGTAAATTTAATTCTTCCTCACAAGTTGATGAATGAATAACGTCTCCAACTTCAGCGTCGAATTTCACTTGGATTGGAGTTCTAGGGAGGGACCTTTTTCCCGTTACGTTTAGAAGCATTTGTCTCAATGTTTCCTGATCGTTTGTTGAAACAAATTTTTGAAAATACCCTTTGTGAGCTTCGTCACCATTTTCCAATTTGAAGTGGTTCATCGAAACCGTTTCACTGAAGTTAGGTATAAAATATTGATTCAAATGACCTTGATTATGCAAAAGAATATCAGCAAAGTTGTTTATTTTGAGTCCCGTTCTTATTTGGTCATACAATAACTTTCGTTGACCATATATCTCATCCATAATAATTTCTTGTACAATCCTACATTTGTTATCCATCTAAAAAAAAATCAAACTACTTTAATCGGAGAAATTTTAGCGAGAGAAACTTTAGCGCTAATTAGCGAATCACAAAAATCCTGAAAATTTTCGGCCCGCACATACCGTCAGTCCGCAAAGCCAGTGCTCCCCCCCCCAGGGAGGAGGCGCAACCATGGTTTGCACCGACGAGAGAAAATGTTGATTGTGACTCTTTCAAATGACTAAAAAACGCCTTGTTTTTGATTTTTTTTTAAACAAAAGTCAATTGCCAAAAGAGTTGTTTTAAGGAATCCTCGAAATTTTATTGATGAACGGCCATTATTCCAAGACGCCCTGAAGCGATTTGAAAATTGGGGAACAGTCGATTTCTTAGGGCTCGAATGCAAACGGAAAATTAGTGACAAAAACTCAGCTAATGATAAAAGAATAAGTTGCAGGGAAATATGGAATTCTCTAAATGTTAGAAAGGTTTAGCGCCGCAGGCGGCTTTTTACTTATTCTTACTTTTCGAATGAATGGATAGTGCATTTCAAGGTTTTTAACGATTTTTCAAGGTTTTCAAGGTTTTTCCCAGAAAATTGATAGTTTTCAAGGTTTTCAAGGTTGGGTGGTTCATTTTCAAGGTTTTCAAGGTCCCGTAGACACCCTGATGAAGGGTTAAGACCCTCTAAGGGCCATTTGTGCCAAATTTCAGCCTTTTGTCACCATTTGAAGTAAATGTGGTAACTGATTCCACTAGATTAAAAAATAGAAAACAATTACCAAACTAAACTAGAAAAAAGTTGTCCTTCCTACCGTCACTTTGCCTTTTTCACCACATCTACCGATCACTTCCATGACATCTTCATCTTCATTCAATTCTTCGAGGTTTTCATTTGTCACGTTCGATACCTGAAAGAAAATAGTTTTTAATGTTGATTTTACTCTTTTATGCAGGGGTAGGGGCGGGGGCAGTCAGTTAATACATGACACTTAGTACCGTGGTGGTCCTCTTCTTAAAATTAGCAAAATGTTGTTAATACACAAGTGTATTAGTAACTAAGTAAGTTTGCGACCGCAGTCGAGGGCGATCCGAAGGCTCCCTTTTCGCTAGCTATCAACCATAAGGTAGGGGAGGGCGCCACTCCTTTCCCTGGATTTCTCCACTTACCCTCGCTCTAATTCATTGATGCTGAGTGCTAAAAGCAGGACAGCAGCGAGTACCAGTTTTCAAGTCTTTGGTCTGTCCCGACTGGGAATTGAACCCACAACCTTGCGAACGCGAGGCGAATTAGTAGATGTAATCGCATGATAACGAGTGCAATTCGAAAATAATTGCACGAGTGAATTTTTTTGCTTTATGATTTTCCGAATCCGAAAGGACGAGAGCAATTTTCGAATCTTACGAGTTATCATGTGATTACGAGCTAATTACACGATGAGTTTCACCATATTTCAATATGATGAAAGAAATTCTCTCTTGTCACATCAAAAAAAATATTTTTTTCTTTTAAAGTTATTGTATACAACTTGCTTGACACGTTCGGTTGAAAAAGAAGAGAAAAATAGACACAAGAATTATTATTTTCAAAAATTGCGCTTCAATACAATTAACGATCAATTGCACGAAGACGCAACAAATATGAGAGAAAATAGCCCATCGAGTAATTAACTGTCAAAGGGAGTCACCCCTTTTTAAGAAAATCTTAGAATCAAAAGGTGTACTAACTGTTTAAAAACTGCTGATTCTAAGTGTATTTTGTGTGAGACAGGTAAGGTTCAAAAAATTCTTCCCAAAATCGGAAAATCGGGAATTCTTTTTTCAAAGTGTGGAAAATCGGGGTTGTTGACATAAATCTGTGTTATAAACAAGTCAAAAGCAGGTAATACTCATGTGTGTCATAAAATACACTGAAACAGACTGAGAAAATACACTGTGTCTCTGCGTACTTGGGCTGTAGGCTCATTTTTTGGGGTGGTATATACAGAACAGGGTCAACAAAAGTTAGTACCTTAAAGAAAGAAAATTTGGCGTATTTGCCTGAAATTTGGCGGATTTGTCTGAAATCCGCCAAATAAAGTTCTCGCCAAATTTAATTTTTTCGGCAATCCGACGAATTAAATTCCTGCCAAATTTATTTTTTTTCATTTTATGTCCGATTTTTCACAATTTACCCCTAAAAGAATGCGATATCATATGTTTTCACCCTGATTTTGGATCTATAAATCTGTCATTCGCCAAATTAAATTTCCGCCGCCAAAATTAGCTTTTTCCCTGATCCGCCAAATTAAATTCCCTATGAAAAAACTTTCTTTCTTTTAAGGTACACAGTGTACTACCAGTACCAGTAGTGTACTGTCCTTTTGAAAAACTTAAAAATATACTCATGGTGTCGTGTATTACAGGGGTCAGACAGGCTTTAACAAGTTCCCCGAGTTTCCCTGAGTTTTGGTTGATTTTCAAGGCAGGCTTTAACAATAATGAAGTCCCCTGAGTTTCGAGGATGTTTCCCTGAAGATCGGACGAAATCCCCCCCCCCCCTTGGGTTTCCCCGAGTTCCCCTGATTGTTTTCAAAATTTATCATTTTTCCAGGTTTTCCAGGGTCTGTCTGAACCCCTGAACCCTGTATTAACTGACCGACCCCCTGTTTTATGCCTTATTTTAGTTGCAGGGGTGAGTCAAATTAAAATTTTTGAAGAACTCAATTCTCACTGTTGATATAACTGTTGATAAGGAGGATGAAGCTCTGAAAACAAACCCGTACTTTATTGGCAACATAGCTTTTCTTGGCGTCCGCTATATCATTTATTCCAATGGGAATGCTTTCGTTTATGCTTCCGTGAACCAAATAATAGAAAAGTGATGGACAGAAGAAAGGAAAGCCAGGTCCGTCTTGTGAGATTGAGTGCGCAATCATCGTTCCTAATTTCACGTATAGTTTTGTTACGATGACGCTACTTTGGTACACAGGTAGAAAATAGCCACTTTCACATTGCAGGAAGCATTGTTTCCGAAACTGCTCAAAGAAAAGCGTGTAACAATGATTCAGAACACCACCATAATCAGCTGCTGGGTTGAGAATTATCTTCAACGGCCGGTCTGGTTGAAATTTACTTGACTTATAAAAACCCAAAAGGTCGTTATAAACACTTTGGGTGTGTACATTTACTCTGTATACGTTATCGCTCAATTTGTCTTCCAAATGAAGTATTAGTTCATCGAGGGTTTTAAACTTCTTCTTCTCAAAGATGGGTTTGCTCAAAAAAATATCATCACATGCCTCACTGATGTCATATGAATTTTCTTTGAGCAGATTCTGTATGTGATGTTCATCATGTTGAGGAAACATGGTTTTCAAAAGATCCAGTTTCTCAGCAACGGTCAAGGTTTTGCTTGATCCAGCTTGTTGAGCTGAGGATGTGGATTGCATATCCTTGTCAGTTTTGATCTTCTTGATTGGTGGAAAGGCCTGTTTAGCAAGAGCTTCATCGATTACTAACTGGGCTGAGCCAAGTCTATCCAGATCTTTTTCCAACTGGTACATATCAGTATTAGGGAGAATAGCCCGAAGATAGACCATGTCATTCTAAAAGAAAAGTCTGAAGTAGTTAAAACATTTATAAATTCATTCTTATCACTAAGCAATAAAGACTAAAAGGAGTGCCTCTCCAGGATATTTATGAACTTATCGACTTAGCTTATCAACTTAACTTTCAAAAAATGACGAGAGTATTGTCATAGTTCGAAAGGGGGTCACTACCTCTTTCATTCTCAACTTCCCCCTCCTAGAGTTTACCCCCTTTCGAAGTATGATGCAACTTTCCTGAAAATTGGGAAAACTCAGCCCAGCTATAGCAGAATTAACACAAGAAATTTCAATTCAATTCGAAGAAAGTTTTACTTCCTCTTGGAAATTAAATGAAAAAAATTCTAAAGTACTTGACCTTGAATCCCGGATTTACAAGTCGCACCAGAACTGCAAGAGCCCAAATCAACAAAACTCCACCCATAGCTATAAGCAAAAAGCTCCTACCCAAAAATTTAAAAAATTGCTAAAAATGAAGGTCCTCGAATCTTCCTTAAACCTATTTTGAAAGCTATGGTATTTTGCAACAAAAAGGAACAAAAATTGGAGCTTAATCTTGTTTTAAAAACTTTTATTGCATTTTTTAGATTTTTAGAAAATTGCAGATAAAAAAACCTTGAAAAATATATTGAATTTTGTGTTTTTTTCTTGTTGGCTTCATTTTCAACCCCTACTTCTAACCTTTTTTGAAATCTTCATATTATTTCTGACAATTTGGTATATAGCATGCATAGGTTTAAAAAAACCATCATAGGCAAAAAAATTGTCTGCTTTTATAGTACTGTTAAACTGCTTTAAAATAAAAATGGCTCATCCAAAAGATCATTGTGTAAGCACTTTTTGAAAGTTGGAGAAACTTTTCAAGAGGCTTGATTCGGTAAGTGTAAACCGCAGGTTACAGGTTGCAGGTTACAGGTCACAGGTTACAGGTTACATGTCACAGGTTACAGGTTAACAAAACACAGACCGGAAAACTGTAACGCACTCGTAACATACAATTCATAACATACAATAGTATGTTCCAGAAATAGTTCCTGAAAATATTATATGTAATGGAAATGTAATATCAAAATATGTTAATAATGTTATTTAGAAGACTTAAACGACAAATCATCAACCCCAAATATTGACAACAAATGACACTTAAATTATGTAAATAATGATGTTATCTCAAAGTATGAGGTTTTGTACGCCAATTAACAATAAAATATTCTTCATGCATAATAGGATGCTGACGCTGCAAGTGGATATAGATTGACAGGTTTTGAAAACAATAAATACTCCAAGAGAGCTGTTTTAGAGAGATGAAAAAGGTGACGTCATTTTATCAAAAATACAAAGCAGGGGATAAAAATATTGAAACATTTATAAAATATAATCCCATTGACGCTATTTTCATCAATTCTTGTTATCATACCCAAGGTGATGCAGGAGATAAAATGAGATATGACATAGTGATTGTGAAATAGCTATTTTCCTGTTAGGGGGCTGTTTAAAGCAAAGGTGAGATCGATATTCGAATATTTCTTTATTCTTTGTATATAACATACGTAACATGCGTATAACATTGAAAAGATAATTTTTTTACATGTGTGATATAGATGTAATATATAATACAAGTACTCTCGGGTACCTAATAGCCGTCCCCCCCCGCTAATTAATTTTTCGAAAATTTTCCACCCAGGACATTCTTATTCCAACCCCCCCGCTTATTAATTTTTGGGAAAATGTTTTTGAAAGTTCCCTTTTTTGTCTTAATTCTGCTGTATTAGCCTCCTTTTCAAACATTTTCCACCCAGGACATTTTTATTCCAACCCCCCCGCTTATTAAATTTTGAAATTTTTTCCAACCCCCCTGCTTATTCCAACCCCCCCGGCTATTAGGTACCCGAGAGTATTACAGGTCCGTGTTATACACGGCATAAAACGCGAAATCACATGGTCAGCACGTGGGTAGATTTTTAGCTTTAAAATAGTTCTAGATCAATAAAATACCTTTGGAATTATATTTTTGACATTAACAACTGTTTTTCAAACATTTTCTTTGTGTTTTACAGTAATTGAAGCTGACCAACACTGACCTGTGACCTGTAACCTGTAACCTGCGACCTGTAACCTGCAACCTGTAACCTGCGGTTTACACTTACCGGGCTTGATTTGATCTTTCACTGACTAGTACAAAGTAAGAGTTTTTTTTTGTCACAGTTTTTTCCCCATGAAACATGCCATGAGTCTCAACCAGAAACTAATGAAATAAAAAAATCAACCCAAAAATTTTTCTATAGACCTTCCAAGTTTTTTTTCTGGCTGCATATTATTTCTGACAATTTGGTACATAGCATGCGTGATGGAAAATTTAGACCTGTGCCAAAAGCCTAGTATAATTTTGGTTAGATTCATTTTAATAGGAAAATTTTTGCTAGAATATGTTTATAATAGTTAGGTTTAATCAAAATATGCAAAATGAGAGTAATCCAGATTAACAATTAAAAAGAGGCTCTGAAAGTTTGATATACCTTTTTTTAAATCAAAATGTTACATACCTTAAGTGTAATAATTTTGGCGGGGATTAAATTTGGCAGATTTGGCAGTTTTAGTACCAAATTTAGTACTCTTAGGTTCCAAAAAAACGGGGGGGTTCGAATAAACGGGGGGTTGGAAAATTTTCTAGATTTTAATAAACGGGGGGGACCTAATTGCCGGGGGGGGGGTGGAAATTGTACTTCTGAAACCCAAAAATAAGGTAAAAATAGGCTAAAATCACGCTATTTAGAGCAAAATAAGGGACCTTCTCTTTGACAGCTGAAAATATTCTTCGAGATTAATAAACGGGGGGGTCCTAATAAGGTCCGGGGGGGTTGGAAAATTTTCGAAAAATTAACAAGCGGGGGGGGGGCCCAAATCAACAAAACTCCACCCATAGCTATAAGCAAAAAGCTCCTACCCAAAAATTTAAAAAATTGCTAAAAATGAAGGTCCTCGAATCTTCCTTAAACCTATTTTGAAAGCTATGGTATTTTGCAACAAAAAGGAACAAAAATTGGAGCTTAATCTTGTTTTAAAAACTTTTATTGCATTTTTTAGATTTTTAGAAAATTGCAGATAAACAAGTGATACTTTTATGGACCTACCTGGTTATCAAAACTAATCAATGAACATTGAAACAATGAAACACATAGGACATAACTGGACAAAATAAAAAATATATAATGAAAGCATGTCTATTGGGAGAAATTATCAACCCTATTGAAAAAGCTAAAAAAAATTATTATAAACGCTTTTCTTTATAAAAACAATCCACTTTCAGAAAAATACACAGCTTAATAAATAAGGTTTCTAGAAAACTCAAACCATCGCGCTCTACCGTGACATTTTCTTCTTTGAGAAAAAAAAATCAGTTTTATTGACAATCGAATCATGATTGATGGTGGGAATTGCTATCAATGTTTTTTTTTAGAAAAAACAAAGAAATGTTAGGAAGAAGCCCAATGAAAATGTGCAAAGACGGCGATTTCCGGCATTTTCGGCATTTTCGGCATTTTCGGCCGGAAAAAAAATTTTCTCAAAAAATCGAACTCTGTCATGTTTTGAGCATTGCGAATACGCATCTTTCTGCCAAAAATCAGAAAAATCTAAGGATGAAAATTCGAGAAAATGTCAAAAAACCGATTTTTCAGGCATATTTCCGGCATTTTCGGCCGGAAAAAAATGTTTTTCGAAAATCAGGCTCCGTCACATTTTAGGTATTGTCATTTTGCATCAGTGTGCAAAATTTCATAAAAAAATATAAAGTACAGCTTGAGAAATTCAAGAAATACTGTCTTTCCGGCGAAAATAGGTTGTCCCGGTGATTTTTTTAATAGTTCCGGCTTTAAAAATCAATTTTATTGAAAATTGAAACATGCTTGATGGTGGGCATTGCTATTAATAATGTTTTTGAATGAAAAAACAACCAATTATAAGGAAAAAGTCTAATGAAAATCCAGAAAAATGGTGATTTCCGGCATATTTCTGGCATTTTCGGCCGGAAAAAATTTTTTCTCAAAAATCGGACTTGGCCATGTTTTGGGCATTGTCAATACGCATCTTTAAGCAAAAAATCAGAAAAAACTAATGATGAAATCTCGAGAAAATGTCAAAAAACCGGTTTTTCCGGCATATTTCCGGCATTTTCGGCCGGAAAAATTTTTTTTTCGAAAATCGGGCTCCGTCACATTTTGGGCATTGCCATTTTGCATCTTTGTGCCAAAAATCAGAAAAAACTAATGAGCCAATCTCGAGAAAAGCTGGTAACAGACGGACGGACGGACAGACGGACGGACGGACGGACGAACAAAGGTTAATTTATAGGACCTCCAGGTAGGTCCAAAAAACCTTGAAAAATATATTGAATTTTGTGTTTTTTTCTTGTTGGCTTCATTTTCAACCCCTACTTCTAACCTTTTTTGAAATCTTCATATTATTTCTGACAATTTGGTATATAGCATGCATAGGTTTAAAAAAACCATCATAGGCAAAAAAATTGTCTGCTTTTATAGTACTGTTAAACTGCTTTAAAATAAAAATGGCTCATCCAAAAGATCATTGTGTAAGCACTTTTTGAAAGTTGGAGAAACTTTTCAAGAGGCTTGATTCGGTAAGTGTAAACCGCAGGTTACAGGTTGCAGGTTACAGGTCACAGGTTACAGGTTACATGTCACAGGTTACAGGTTAACAAAACACAGACCGGAAAACTGTAACGCACTCGTAACATACAATTCATAACATACAATAGTATGTTCCAGAAATAGTTCCTGAAAATATTATATGTAATGGAAATGTAATATCAAAATATGTTAATAATGTTATTTAGAAGACTTAAACGACAAATCATCAACCCCAAATATTGACAACAAAATAAAATAGTTCTAGATCAATAAAATACCTTTGGAATTATATTTTTGACATTAACAACTGTTTTTCAAACATTTTCTTTGTGTTTTACAGTAATTGAAGCTGACCAACACTGACCTGTGACCTGTAACCTGTAACCTGCGACCTGTAACCTGCAACCTGTAACCTGCGGTTTACACTTACCGGGCTTGATTTGATCTTTCACTGACTAGTACAAAGTAAGAGTTTTTTTTTGTCACAGTTTTTTCCCCATGAAACATGCCATGAGTCTCAACCAGAAACTAATGAAATAAAAAAATCAACCCAAAAATTTTTCTATAGACCTTCCAAGTTTTTTTTCTGGCTGCATATTATTTCTGACAATTTGGTACATAGCATGCGTGATGGAAAATTTAGACCTGTGCCAAAAGCCTAGTATAATTTTGGTTAGATTCATTTTAATAGGAAAATTTTTGCTAGAATATGTTTATAATAGTTAGGTTTAATCAAAATATGCAAAATGAGAGTAATCCAGATTAACAATTAAAAAGAGGCTCTGAAAGTTTGATATACCTTTTTTTAAATCAAAATGTTACATACCTTAAGTGTAATAATTTTGGCGGGGATTAAATTTGGCAGATTTGGCAGTTTTAGTACCAAATTTAGTACTCTTAGGTTCCAAAAAAACGGGGGGGTTCGAATAAACGGGGGGTTGGAAATTTTCTAGATTTTAATAAACGGGGGGGACCTAATTGCCGGGGGGGGGGGTGGAAATTGTACTTCTGAAACCCAAAAATAAGGTAAAAATAGGCTAAAATCACGCTATTTAGAGCAAAATAAGGGACCTTCTCTTTGACAGCTGAAAATATTCTTCGAGATTAATAAACGGGGGGGTCCTAATAAGGTCCGGGGGGGTTGGAAAATTTTCGAAAAATTAACAAGCGGGGGGGGGGGGGGCCCAAATCAACAAAACTCCACCCATAGCTATAAGCAAAAAGCTCCTACCCAAAAATTTAAAAAATTGCTAAAAATGAAGGTCCTCGAATCTTCCTTAAACCTATTTTGAAAGCTATGGTATTTTGCAACAAAAAGGAACAAAAATTGGAGCTTAATCTTGTTTTAAAAACTTTTATTGCATTTTTTAGATTTTTAGAAAATTGCAGATAAAAAAACCTTGAAAAATATATTGAATTTTGTGTTTTTTTCTTGTTGGCTTCATTTTCAACCCCTACTTCTAACCTTTTTTGAAATCTTCATATTATTTCTGACAATTTGGTATATAGCATGCATAGGTTTAAAAAAACCATCATAGGCAAAAAAATTGTCTGCTTTTATAGTACTGTTAAACTGCTTTAAAATAAAAATGGCTCATCCAAAAGATCATTGTGTAAGCACTTTTTGAAAGTTGGAGAAACTTTTCAAGAGGCTTGATTCGGTAAGTGTAAACCGCAGGTTACAGGTTGCAGGTTACAGGTCACAGGTTACAGGTTACATGTCACAGGTTACAGGTTAACAAAACACAGACCGGAAAACTGTAACGCACTCGTAACATACAATTCATAACATACAATAGTATGTTCCAGAAATAGTTCCTGAAAATATTATATGTAATGGAAATGTAATATCAAAATATGTTAATAATGTTATTTAGAAGACTTAAACGACAAATCATCAACCCCAAATATTGACAACAAAATAAAATAGTTCTAGATCAATAAAATACCTTTGGAATTATATTTTTGACATTAACAACTGTTTTTCAAACATTTTCTTTGTGTTTTACAGTAATTGAAGCTGACCAACACTGACCTGTGACCTGTAACCTGTAACCTGCGACCTGTAACCTGCAACCTGTAACCTGCGGTTTACACTTACCGGGCTTGATTTGATCTTTCACTGACTAGTACAAAGTAAGAGTTTTTTTTTGTCACAGTTTTTTCCCCATGAAACATGCCATGAGTCTCAACCAGAAACTAATGAATAAAAAAATCAACCCAAAAATTTTCTATAGACCTTCCAAGTTTTTTTCTGGCTGCATATTATTTCTGACAATTTGGTACATAGCATGCGTGATGGAAAATTTAGACCTGTGCCAAAAGCCTAGTATAATTTTGGTTAGATTCATTTTAATAGGAAAATTTTTGCTAGAATATGTTTATAATAGTTAGGTTTAATCAAAATATGCAAAATGAGAGTAATCCAGATTAACAATTAAAAAGAGGCTCTGAAAGTTTGATATACCTTTTTTAAATCAAAATGTTACATACCTTAAGTGTAATAATTTTGGCGGGGATTAAATTTGGCAGATTTGGCAGTTTTAGTACCAAATTAAGTACTCTTAGGTTCCAAAAAAACGGGGGGGTTCGAATAAACGGGGGGTTGGAAAATTTTCTAGATTTTAAACGGGGGGGACCTAATTGCCGGGGGGGGGGGTGGAAATTGTACTTCTGAAACCCAAAAATAAGGTAAAAATAGGCTAAAATCACGCTATTTAGAGCAAAATAAGGGACCTTCTCTTTGACAGCTGAAAATATTCTTCGAGATTAATAAACGGGGGGGGGGTCCTAATAAGGTCCGGGGGGGTTGGAAAATTTTCGAAAAATTAACAAGCGGGGGGGGGGCCCCGTTTATTTGGAACCTAAGAGTAACTGCCAAAATTTTCAAAATCGACTAACCGCCAAATTAAATACCCGCCAAAAACAGGGGGGGTCGGTAGTAAAATCTCAGACATAATGACATTTACTACGGTGGTGGTGTGACGAAAAATCGAAAAAAAATTTTACTACCCAGGGTAGTTAAATACTAAAATGGGTGGTATCTATGTGTTAAATTAAAAAAAAAATTACTACCTGGGTAGTTAAAACTGGTAAAATTAGCAAGTTTTAGCTATTTTTTGTAATTTTTTAAATTTTTTGGATGACTTTTCTGAAAATATGAAAATTTTTATAATTTGAAAAAATTTTCTGTTGGAAAGTTGTTTGCTGCAAACAAAAAATTCTTGAAATTTTTTGTCAATATGAAAAAGACTTTAATTCTAAGGGCAAAACATTAATTTTTGCACTACGTGAAAAATGTGTCACAGAAATAATCACTTTTTAGCTTTTTTTGCAAAATCAGTCCGAAAAGCAACCAAAAAATAGGTGGTCTCCATGACAAATTGTCCCAAAAACTTTTACTACCAGGGTAGTAAAATACCTCTTCCAAGAGTCTGGGTGGTGGTATGTAAAAATCCATAAAAATCCTTTTACTACTCATATATGTCTGAGATTTTACTACCGACCCCCCCCTGCCAAAAATAGCGTTTCGGCCAACCGCCAAATTAAGTACACGCTAAAATTAATACACTTGAGATACACCATTTTCGAAAAACATGGCCATATTTTCTGAATTTAGTACAAACCTGACCTTATAATATTATTTTTCTCATTCTAGTATGTATTTATGAAAAGTTCTCATATAACAATTGATATTCTATATGCATTTAAAAAATAAATGGTAATTTTACATTTTATGATGTTAAGAGTTACATCACTTTTTAGGCCAAAATCTTAAACAACCGCCAACTAAACATAAAAATATCTATCCCTTGCATGTTATGAATCAGTGAAAGCTAAATTTTGAGTAGATTTTGAATTTCCAAGTTTCAAAGCGAAAAAACGAGATGAATAAGAGTTAATTTGCTTTAACCTCTAAAAACAGACAACTTTTTGCTTTTATAGCTCCATTGTAATGGGGGAGGGAGGCAAGTGAGAGGTTGTCCCCACTCAATTCGTTACCTTTGAGACAATTGGGAAGTGTCCAGTCATGATAGCAAAACACCTTTAATTATCTTTAATTATACATTTACCTCTTTAGAGTTTCCAGAACTGACATATTTATCATCAGGAGGATCGCCATCAGTCAAGTCGATCTTAAAGTGACATAAAATAATGATTATTATGATTTTACCAAAACTATCATCATCATCATCATCACTATATGTGATCTAAAACTGGGTAGTTATGTATGTTATGTAAAGTCAACATGAATAAAATACCACCCTACTACAAGAAAAAGATAAGGTACAGTCAACCAACCAGCATCGCGATTGTTTTATATTTTATATCTGATTTAATGATTGAGAAAATCGGAAAATTTATTTTTTATTTTTCAAGAGGGTCATGCAGTTAATACATGACATTTACTAGTCGTGGTGATCGAAAATTCTTTTAGGAAAACAAAGGATGGTTGAACCCAATCAATATTTTGTTTAGTAACTGCTGATATTTGGTAGTAACTGCCATGCAGCTGAAGAATTTGGTAAGATATTGCTGAAAAATTTTGAATTATTTTTTTCGAATTTTCGCACTCTCAATCATTGTCAATTTTCCAACAGAAATCTTTTTTTGTTAAATATAGTTTGGAACGCTGATTGGGCTCTTCCAGAAAAAAATTTTACATAGGGGGTGGAGGATACATATTGTCTGGGGGGTAGCAAAAAATCATCAAAATTTGCCTTGCCCGGGGGGGGGGTAATTTGGGGTGTCCGGGGGGTCAGCAGATGCTTGTCCGGGGGTAAAACCTATTGTCCGGGGGTAAAAAAGTCACCTTGTCTGGGGGGGGGGGTAAATCACTAAAAATTGTTATATCAAATCCTCCACCCCCCCCCCTGTAAAACTTCTTTCTGGAAGAGCCCATTGTCAAAATCTCTTGATAAATTTCTTGGTCTTGTGAAGAAAAAGTGAAAATTTAGACTCAAGTTTCCTGAATCAGTTTCCAAATCATTTTCATACCGGGTGGTCCAAAAAACTTCTGACGTTTGGCAGGCCTCCTGGAGCCTACTGAACCAAAGTAAAAAAAATAATAGCTCAAAGTTTAAGTTAGACCCTCCTCTACCACATTGAAAAATTAATATTGAAATTGAGTTTTGATCAACTATGACAGGTCAACAAACAAACAAAAGTTTTTTTTGGACCACTCGGTATATACTTTCAAACTTACTTCATCTGCTTTTTCTTGTTTCATTACACCACCAGAGCAGCTACTGTGATGCTGCAAAAAGTCTGCAAGTGGCACTTTTCCTTGACATTTTTCACATGTAACTGTGACTGTATTTCCTGAAGTCATTTTACGACTACCAACTGTCGACGATAATTCTACTTTTATCTCAGAGCGTAATGGAATAATATAAATTATTCCTCCTTTGGTTTGAGATTTTAAGTTATCAACACTATAACCTGTTTTAAGTTCAATTTTGCTCAACTTCCTTAATCCTGAACCCCCAGTTGTGCATTTCCATAATTCTATGGCTCCAGTTTGACTTTTGAGCGCAGGGAATTCTTCGACGAGTGTGTCGATAACAGCCATGTGACCGGCATTTTTGTTAGGGAACTTTATTTTCCTCAGACCAAGCCCAGCCCGAGTCAAAATACTTTCTTCTTGTCTTGATGGTGTTGTGAAAGATCGCTTTCTGAAGCAAAAGAATCTATTTGTCCAGCTAGTTTGTGGGGTGAAGGTTGAAGTGGTAATTCCATTTGGAGTTTGTTTAGTCACCGTGATGAATGGTGCCCTCAAATTTTGTGCACCTAAAATGAACATTACAAGATCAGATTCAGAAAAACCCAACCTCCTCCTTTTAGGGTTCCCCCTGTCAAATTTTGATAGCCTTCCCCTAAAATGTGGCGTGATAAGAACATTTTTAAATACCACTTTTTGGTGTACCTGTATCTACATTGATTGTGAAAGGGGACATAGAACTTTGAAAAATTCCCTCATACTACTCATACTTACGCTTCCCAGGAAAAAATCTTCAAATCCTAAGCTTGGCAACAGGACTTTTTTGAATGGGATTTCGTAAACAAGGTTTTGCCCTTGGATTTTCTTATGGTTACACACCAATGAAAATCACAATCCCAAAAGATTGCCATTTTACAACCTTTACAACCAAATCTTAACTATATAATTGCTATACAATCAGTTTCTCACATCAAACAGATATCCCAGAACAATCCCCACTTTAAAAAAAGCCTGTGCTGTGGTAGTGGACAGTAATGAATGACCTGTATGCATAATGTTTTGAAATACCTGAACATATTTCACATTGTATATCTCTCAAGAAAAAGAAACTGAAGACAGAAACCTTCAAAATTTCTGATTTTTGAATATATAAGGAAGCAATTACCTGGACGTATTCCGTGTAGCCCTGGAAAGGAACGTCTAAAATCGTCAGAAGGTGAAGTTGTTGTAGAACTTGAATAAATTTGTTGTGGTGCTTGAGAAACAACAGGGTCTGTAGGATCAGCATTGATTGATGCTGCTGCATTTGAAAGGTAATGTATGCTCTTTTCTAAGTTTTCTCTCAATTGATTTGAATCTATGTTCCTTTTTGTTTTACCTTTTTCAAAATTTAATTCAGTGATTATTTACTTTCTCATATTTTTAAAACTGTATTCATTGGTTTGACCTAGCCCCATGATTGGCTGATCTGTAGTAACACTGAAGGAATGAATCTATTTCCATCACCCATTCTGAGAAATAGTAAAACTCCATTTACAGGGTAAAGAAGTTGTCTGACCTAGCCATTATCATATCAAAAAATGGGTTAAGAAAGTAAAACTGCAGTCTTCTGATATTTGACAATCCCACAACAATATTTAACATAACTGATCCTTTAAAAGGCGTATTGGAATTGAAAAATCGTTGTTACTTACTCAAAACTTTATGTTAGTCCAGGGGGGGGGGGTCGAGCAGTTAATCCAGAACACTATGCCTGTTTTGACCGTGGTGGTCCATTTTCAAATTTCTAAAAATACAGTTAATCCAAGAGTGGATTAACTGCAAAATGGGTGGTCTCTGAAAAAATTCTGGGAAAAAAAATAGACTAACTGTAATTTTCTGTCTACAGTCTAGTCTTGAAGATATTTTGCATTCTTTAAAATTTATTTATTCTGATTCATGCTGGCTTTGCCTCTTCTTCTGTTTTTAAAACATCAAACTGCATCAAAGACTTGCTTTAACCTTCTCATGCTTTGTTTACAAATTACGTTACAGTACAAAACTAGTTTGAAACTGTATGGTACTGGCACCTGCTGGAATGTATGATCCATCTTATCTATAAGCCCTTAAAATACCTAGACATCTATTTGATTCTAAAAAAAAGATATTTAAAATCTCTTTTTAGGCATACAATAACGTTTGTTATATTTTGTTACTTACTCCCTTTTATCATTTTGATTTATATTCTTACCGGTTCTTAGCTGTTCATACTAAATTTAATTTAGGGGAAGAAACTTTCGTGATTTTCGCAAATTTTGGGCAAATTTGCAAAAGTTATTTTCTTTCGAAAAAAATATTTTATCTAAAATTCTACTTTTGGTCATAAAATTTTCTTTAAATCGAGTAAAAAAAAAATCAATGAAAATCTAATATAAAAAGAAGTAAAAAAGCTTTTTCCCACAAAATATTTTTTAAAGCTCGATTTGCGAAAGTTATTTCTTGTGAAATGCAAAATTTTCGTGAATTTGCCGAATCGCGAAAGTTTCTTCCCCTAAAGTAGTTAGATTCTCTAGATTTTATATTTTCATAATGCATAGTGTGCAGACGGGTCTGAACCCCCCCATTAATATTTCATCCCCCCCTATAAAGGTATCCCCCTTATTTTTTAAATTTTTTGATCCCGCACCATTTACAGGGGTCCGAGCCCCCCAGCATATAATTTGTACTCCCAGTATTGGGGAAGAATTTTGATGAATGAAATATATTTTTCAGTGTGAATTCGTACCAATAGTCAATGAACTTGAAAACACTAGCAAATAAACAGTAAACTAATAATAGTAAAACTAGGAAAAATAAGAAATACTAGCCGGTACCCGGCGTCGCACGCCGGTTAAGCTGTAGCTGAACGCACTAAAAGTCCTTTGGATGTTGAAGCTGGCTTAAAAAAACGATCAAATGAATAAAAAGATATCTTCAAAGTTTGACTCTAACCCTCCCCCGGAAATCTTTTCTCGCTTCGCTCGCATTAAATACGCCGTCCAGTTTTCGATAAAATGTCATGGTAAAGAGGAGTGAAATGTAGAAATGACAATTCTTTAGGAAAAAGCGGGAAAGCCACAAAAATAGTGCAACTTTGTTTTTATCAGATTTAAAAAGATAAATAAGTCAATTCTAAATTGCTTTTTTTAAACCCTTGTCATAACTTTTCGAATTTAAACATGTAAAATGACGTACAGTTTTTAACAGTATCAACCACTTGAATGTTTTTATATGAAGAAAGAGATGGACTAATTTCTTCTCTTGCTTTTTATCGCCATTTGAATGCTGTTATTTGTTCGACAAACTTTTTAAATTTATGTTTTGATTTACATTTGAAATGTTCTTTTCTATAAATTAAGAAACTTGTTTTGTTTTGAAAAGAATTCGAATGTCACTAATAAATACGATCGTTAAATAAATTCGAAAACATTTCAAACAAAAGAAAAGATAAAAACAGGATCGGGAAAAGCTGGGCAAAAATTAAAATTACTAAATGTAGATGGGCCTTAAATTTCAAAACAAAGGCTGAATAAAGTCTAAACCAGGCTCTATCCGATCCGTCAATCAAAACAAACTTATCGAGAACAAAACATTGCTTGCGAAATATTTTGTCAATGGCGCGAATCCAATAAAACAAATTTGTGGAGCAAGAGACTAAAAGTCATAATTCCGAAACACAAACAAAGCGAAAACGAAAGTGGTGACACACAGACACACAAAGCACCGCTATTAATATATAGAAGACTTTCATCAATATAATAGTTACTATCCCCCCATTTTTATTTGACCCCCCCCCCCCTATAAGCTCAAACCCCCCATTTTAACTGGAAATTGCCCATCCCCCCTATAAAGCCTTCCTTGATAACTTGGATCCCCCCCCTTAAAAAGGGGGGGGGGTTCATACTATGGTCATAGCTATTCACAACAATATTAGTTTCTTGGGTATTTTAAAAAGAAATGCATCGAAAATTACTTAGAAAGTCGATCAACATCAATTAAAATAACTTAATGTATCCCAAAATGCCTGTTGGACTGTTTTAGGGGGTGGTATACAAAGATTGTGACTGAAAAACAGTTAATCCATGGTGGATTAAGTGTCAGGATGGGTGGGTGGTCCTAAAAATCATCAAAAATCAGTTACCACGGATGATGTTCTGGATTAACTGCTTGACCCCCCCCCCCTGGTTAGTCTGGAAATCTTTCTATTGTTCAAATGACTTGTTTTATTTTTATTTTCTACTTTTCTCACTTCCAGACTACTGGGTGCATTCTTAATAAAGGGGTTATAACAAGGTTTTTAATATTTGGCCAACAGTTAATTTTGAGATCCTGCGTATATTTGAAGTTACGATGAAATTTTTAGGGTTTGAACTAAGGTTTACATTTTATTCATGAATCACTTTTGAAAATCTAATTCAAACAAGAGTTTGAAAAAAATACATTACGAAAGTATACCAAAGTTGTTACATTTTAGAAAAGACAGCCTGTTATAGCCAGAGTGTATGCCAATCAATAAAATTAATTATTTAAAGTTTCTAAAACGGTAAGATTGTAAAACATAAAAACACACATTTTAGGCAGCTATAAGTTTACTAATATCTTCCTCTGCAGCCAAAATCTTTTCCAATGTTTTGGTGGTTTTGAACGATGGAATTTTCACTTTGTTTACATCTTGAAAACGCACCACCAAAAGAGATATTTGTTCGACAAAGTATATATTTTTTGAAAGCCCAAGCTCTTTAGAATACAGTTTTTTAGTGCTCTTGCATATAGCCGAAACACCAATACAATATACGTGTTTTGGATTGGCCAACAACCCCCTCTCAAAATGAGAAATCTCTCATAACCTTGCCTTTTTGAGCATTTTAGAGTTATGCCCACTAAATCAATTTCCAAGGCCCGACGGTTGTAATCGATAAAATTGATTATCGATTATAATCGATAGCTAAATTGATAAGTAAAATGGATAGATTAGCTATCGATTAGAACCGAACTCGGTAGCTAATCAACATCCAAAAAATTGGAAACATCGATTATATCAATCATCTTTTTGTACTAATCGCAGTGCTGTAGGAAGCATTTTTGGGGGGGGAGGGGCTAAATTTCAGTGACACCGTGAGGACCAACCATGCATTGGCCCGATCATTAAATTCAGTTTTTGCAGAAAACCATTTGTAAAAAAATTATTGCTGAACACTGTTAGAGATTATTTAGCTATATTACAGAAGCAGCCGCCGAGCCATTTTTACGAAATGTAGAAATTTTTTCTAAAAATGGCCAACAGATCCATTTTTCTATGGCCCGATCATTAAATTCAGTTTTTGCAGAAAACCATTTTTGTAAAAAAATTATTGCTGAACACTGAACAATGTTTAGAGATTATTTAGCTATATTACAGAAGCAGCCGACGAGCCATTTTTACGAAATGTAGAAATTTTTTCTAAAAATGGCCAACAGATCCATTTTTCTATATGGGAGAAAGTTTTCTTCAAGCTATCTGTTGGCCACCAACAAATCAAAATTTATAGGAGAAGATTATAACAGATCAATTTTTATTAAATGACGTCATTTAATGGCCAACAGATCAAAATTTCTAGGAGGGCTAACATATAGTCAAATCCTAATACAGCTAATAAAATCCTTAAACGTTTCTCACAAATTTTTATTTTTATAAGTGATAATCAAAAAGATCGAATTTTCTAGGAGGTCCAACATAATATATAGCTAGTCAAATCCTTTTAAAAATGTCCTTGTGAAATTCCAAAGCAAAGGTGAACAGATCAAAATTTCTAGGATGATAGAGCATGTGAAACTAGGTTTGGATCTGGAACAGATCAATACTTCTAGGAATGAACAGATCAAAATTTCTAGGTCAACTATGTCTGGCCAACAGTTTGTTTGTTTGTTTATCTTTTTTGAGATTATAGAAGAAGAATAAACTATGTACATAAGGTTTAACCATGGGTGGTTTTCGAGCTATGTACACTTCTATACGAAGAGAAAAAAAAAAAAAAAAAAATTAACTAGAAAATATTTTGTTGGGTTTTATGTTAACTAAAAAAGAAAAATAAGGGAAAATCTTTCTTAACAGACAACAGATATTTAAAAAAAGGTCCTTGCGGATGCTTTCGATATTACTAGGCAGGTAGGTATGGATTTCAACTACTCTCCTTTCAAAGAATTGACCTTAAAAGAAATGGAAATATTAAGAACCATACCTAATATTAGCCCAACACCATTTCATCAAACCAAGTCCAAGTTGTAATGTTTTTTTTAAGTGAAATTCAGCACCAGCACGTGTACCATAGCTCCTCCTAAGGCTCTATCTAGAGAGACAGTGGAAGCTCCAAATGGAGCCCACTCTAAAATCTTAAATAAAACGAAGTTTTCAATTATGTCAGTGGGTCCATCCAATTGACCCTAAAGTGACTCTAAATGGGTCCAGGGCACTCAGTTGTGACTCTCGAGTCCAACCCTGACCCTAACTGGTAGTGACACAATAACCGACAAATACGTCACTAAAGAACGTCACATTCCCGTCTAATCAAAAAAGTGGATTTGGCCGTCCACAACCCCGACCGAAAAAGTGAGTCCACCCCTCCTGGATCATTTGACTTGGTTATAGCCGTTAGTTAAATATCCACTACCGGTTGAAAATTACGCATGCGCAGTATTATGAAGTATGTGGGCTCTAATTGGCATATACACTGTATGTAGACATTTCTGGAAATTTATTAGTATTCTGCGGAACGAAATCTCAAAAAATTTCAATAAACCCGTTTAAACCGGCATTGTAACCATTGAGTTTTATCAGGGGGGATCCGGGTCAGAATTCGCCATAAATTCGGCCGTCGAAATAGTCCCTCGGTCGGCGGAAATGTTATCCGGCCGGCGGAAAATTGGCCGTCGGAATCACTGACCTTTATATAACCCTGGACCAAACAACATCTGCCATCTTTGATTGGAGTTTTTTTAGAATTGGTACCCAAGGAGAAGCCATTGCAATGTTAAAAATTAACGCCTAACGCCGCTACATCATCAAAAGAATTTGAGGAAAAGTAGACCTAGCGCTCTCGATGCATTTACACCGCTATCGAGTAGTGCCGACATTAGGGTACCAATTTTCAAAAAACTCCGATCAAAGATTTTGCTTGGCTGGGATTGAGAAGCTTTGTCCAGGGTATATATAAAGGTCAGTGGTCGGAATAGTCATCCAGCCGTCGGAACGGAACAGTTATCCGGCCGTCGAAAAAGTCATCCGGCCGGCGGAAAATTGGCCGTCGGAAAAGTTATTCGGTCCGCGGAAATTGAGGTCGAGTTATTTTTTTCGAGTTATTTTTTTTTTGAGTTATGAAAAACCGAGTTGTTGCGTCCTTTTTCGTAATTTTTAGCTTGATTACAATAACCTTATCAACAATCTGGTATTCGGGAACCGAGGAGTTATAGAATTGTAGAATTATTTAATAGGGAATTGATTTTAAATAGCTAATCTAAAAGTTATTCAATTTAAAATAACCAAATACCAAATAGTTAACAACAGGAAACAACTCAAACAATTAAAGTAAGCAAAAAAAACGATAACGACGATATTGATGATGACAATGACATCATAGTTAAACCAAAATTTACGGGAAATGTTGTCATAACTCGTTTTTTCGTAGCTCAAAATAATAACTCGAAAAAAATAACTCGACCTCACTTTCTGCGGACCGGATAACTTTTCCGACGGCCAATTTTCCGCGGGCCGGATGACTATTTCGGCGGCTGGACGACTATTCCGCCGGCCGGATGACATTCCGACGGCCAATTTTCCGCCGGCCGGATAGCATTTCCGCCGGCCGGACGACTATTCCGCCGACCGAGGAACTATTTCGACGGCCGAATTTCCGGCGAATTCTGACCCTGACCCCCCCCTGATAGAGTTTCAAGCCCGAAGGGCTAGAGGTCAATCTCTTTGGTAGGATTTGAAGCCAACAAATCCTACCAAAGTTGCGCGGCCTTGAGCGACCCGTCTGGTTTTTACACAAATGACAGATTGAAACTAAAATTTACCGCTTAATTTCGAAAAATATATCACTCAAAAACAAAGGAATTGCTAGATTCAATCCGTCATCAAAAATACGGCGCATATTTTAAGGCTTCAATTTTTCTTGCCTGAGAAAGGTTAGAGATTGACCTCTAGCCCTTCGGGCTTGAAACTCAATGATTGTAACCCGGCAGTGTAAACCGGCAGTCTGGTTCGACGCTACGACCCGGCCGTTCGACATCACGACCCGACCTTTTGATATTACGACCTGACCCTTTGATATTACGACCTGACGGTTTGATATTACGACTCGACTGTTTGGCATTACGCCCGACTGTTCAACATTACGACCCGACTGCTCGACATTACGACCCGACAGTTTGATATTACGACTCGACTGTTCGACATCACGACCCGACCCTTTGGCATCACGACCCGACGTTTTGATTTTGACACCGATCTGACTCTATATCTTTTTAGGTAGTCTAACTAGGGCCTTCTCATCCTGTGCGCACAGAACGAACTTACTTATATCATATTCTTATGTTTAAAAACGAAAGAGAAATATTTTACTTTTTAACTGTACATACAAAAAACACTACTTTATTATACATAGCATAGATATTTATATACCATTTCTATTGGTGATAAAAGAGATATCAATAAAAATAAACATCAACAAAATTTTGGCGCCCCCTTGAAAAGCTCTTTTGGCGCCCCTCTCAAATCTTTCTGGGTGGTGCACTGCACACCCTGCACCCCCTGCCAGGCCGCCACTGGAATCAATCTCAAACTTTACATTCATCGAGACAAGTCATCCGACACTTGCACCTTTTAAAATCCGACAGGCTTTTATTTTGAATTTGTTGTGGTCAGAGATGGACCTGGATCTTGGCTTATTTTGAATGAATGGGAATGAATGGCCAGACGATCTCAATCGAACGGAATCGACGATCGAACCAGTCGAACCAAATCGAACGCAATCGACCGATTGAAATTCGATTGTCGAACGCAATCGAATCTCAATCGAATATTACCGCAATTTTCAGATTCGATTGATGTTCGATTGCGTTCGATTGATGTTCGATTGCGTTCGATTGCGTTCGATCGTCGATTCATTGACCCCCAGATTGTTCATCGCATAATTTCTACGGGAAATCGAAAGTAATTTCATTCGGCTTGTGATGTTTGAGAGTTTGGATGTTGGGAAGCTGCAAGAATAAAGCCAGTCGATCTCAATCGAACGGAATCGACGATCGAACCAGTCGAACAACAATCGAACCAATCGAATATTACCCAGAATTTTGACGTTTGATTGAGATTCGATTGCGTTCGACAATCGAATTTCAATCGGTCGATTGCGTTCGATTTCGTTCGATTGGTTCGATCGTCGATTCCGTTCGATTGAGACCGTCTGGGAATGGTCAACTGGTGATAGATCAAGGGTTTCTTGAAAGAATCAAATGGAATTCACACCCATTCATGGCCTAGAAGCTCCACTAAATTTGATTTGAAAATCATGCTGAAATGACGTTGTTGTCAAGCTGTTTTTGCCTCATTCACCTCCGCTGGTGCGGAAACCAAAGTTTCGAACTTCTTGAAAAATTTAATCATGTTCAAATCTAAACCAGAAACTGGATATAAAGAGGGAATACAGAAAATTGATTGGTAAAGAAAGACTAAGAGATCTTGGATATTTTGAGTGGCATCCACTGACTTTCTGATCTGGATTATAATATATATATGCATTTTGCACTGGCAAGCTGGCAAGTTGGTAGCCTGGGAATCCATGCTATGATTTCTTCTTTGATAAACTGATGTCGAAATGTATAGCATGGTATGGGTTGAGAGTTTGAATTTCTCAGATCCTAATAACGGTTGAAAACATAGCCAATCAAATTTTGTTATTCTTTTACTGGTCACACTTTCTTAGAGAAAGCGCAACTTTCGAAATTTGGTTTTTATTTTAGTAAGTGAGGACAGCGCTAAATTCGAATTTCCCACTGTAAAAAATGTGAGTCCAATATTGGACTCACAGCTCAAACCCGTCTTGTGTACATCAAATTATAAAAAAACACAAGATGGGTCTCCTGTCTAGCAAGTTGGCTGAGTTGATAAAAAAGTAAGTAATTTTTAACCTGTTTGTTCATCTCTTTGATCTCTGAACTGTCTGACTGTACTGGGTATAGTGTACAGTAGGGGTTATTAAACATGATGCTAATTTTGCAGAATTGACGTGTTGGTTTGGTACTACAAAGGTTTGACTAGTTTCTTATTGCGCTTATTTGAGGCTAGTTCGAAACGCAGGTCACAGGTCACAGGTCAACAGGTCACAGGTCACAGGTCAGTGATGACAGGTTGACTCTAATCAATGTCATTGCAGAGGAAAATGTTTGGAAAACACAAAGAATTATCAAAAACATAATTCTCAAGCAATTTCATCCATATAAAACCATTTCAAACATCAAAATTTAACCATGTGCTTTTATCGATCTTTCGCAGTTTGCGCCGTGTATAACGCAGACCAGAAAATTTAAAAACATATTATACGTATAACAGGTATATTACATATTGTAATGTTTGTAATGTTATATGATGGTTACATATAATAAAACTCATCGCTCTAAAACTACCTTCTCAGAGAACTCACGAGCTTCTGATTGGTGTAATTTTATATCCAGCCATATTGTTATCATCACATTCGGTATGCTAAATATTTTTGGTGTTTTTCTCTTGTAAGACATGATATTTTGTGATTCTGTCAACATTTTTGTCAAAAATTGTCATTAAGTCATTAAAATAACAATTGAATGATTAATTAGTTTCATCCTTCTAAAACCACTCTCTTAGGGACCTCACAAGCTTCTGATTGGTGCCGTTTTATATCCATTCACACTATCAACATCACATTCTGTATTATAAATATTTTTCGTGTTTTTGTCTTGTTAGGCATCATATTTTATGATTTTGTCATTATTTTTGTAAGTAAGTGTCACTAGGTTGTTATTTTATTCAATTGTCATTTTATAATATCTAAATAACATGTATTACTTTTTTGTAATTTAATGCGTTATGTATTGATGTTATGTTATGTATATGTTATGATCTTATTATCTTTTTTCCGGTCTGCACTTTGTTGACCTGTGACCTGTGACCTGTTGACCTGTGACCTGTGACCTGTGTTTCGAACTAGCCGGCTTATTTGTGGAAATACAAAGCTGGAAGATAATAAATAATGTCAAAAATGCTGCCAGCATCGTACTTTGCTGGGATTCTAAAGTTTAGAAATTCTATATAGTTCTGAAATACCCCTTAGCATCATTCCATCCCACACAAATTTTATTCAAATATTTACTGAATTGGCAGGACGTCTGCGCATTCCAGCCATAATTTTTAAGAGCAATAAATTTATTGCTAATAAATCTGTTACATTGTTATCAAATGAAAATTAATGTCATACTGTAACATTGTTGTCAAACTAAAAATAATGAATTTTTGTTCTATTTTACAGGATGGCTATAAAAAGATTGGAAACAGATTGGGCGAAACATTGTCAAGCTTTAACGTAACTACGGACTACAAACGTAAACCATGCTGGAGATAACATTTTAAGAGATGCAACCATTTGAATCAATTTGTCGTTGAACCCGTTTGATGACGTTTTGAAAATATTAACATTTTAATGCCATTTTTTAAAAGTTTAAATGGATGCAATCTATACTATAAAGTTGAGATCTACAGCATTTGCATTTCATGCCCTTATAAGAGACACATGAACCGTTACAGTAAACATCAATGTTTGACAACAAAAGACTAACTGGGGTGGACAAATGATGTGTGGTTATTTTTCTGGTATTTGTGGTATATATGTACATTGATAGATTTCTGATGGAATTACAGTAATTTTTTACATTTTGCTTTCAAATTTTCTGCTCTTTAGAATGAATTTGCACACTGTATATACTTAAATCGGATTGATTTTCGCGAGATTAAATTTCGCGATTTCGCGAATTTTTGCCATTTTCGCGAAATTAAAACTCGCGAACACACGTGAGATTCCTGGTTCACGAAATTAAATCCACCACAAAACTTTTAAAATTGTATTTTTGGCGGAGAAACTAGTTCCAAGTCTCCATTTTTGGCAAAAAATACTTATTTTCAGCTGTTTTCTGGCTTATTCGCGAATTTAAATCCACGCGAAATATTTCAAAACTCTCACTCGCGAAATTAAATCCAGAAAATTTCGCGATTTTTTTAGCTCGTGATATTTAATCTCACGAAATTTAATCCGGTTAAAGTAATAACTGATTCCCTCACTGATACAAGAAATTACGATTTTATTTTTCATATATATTTTATCAGACCTTATATTAATTTCTTAAAATTTACTTCAATTCTTTGAAGTTTTTAAATGAGCATTTGCAGGATATTTTGCACTTAGACCTCAATTTGAAAATTATTTAATGTTTTGTATCTTCAGTATTTTTGTCTGATTTCATTCATACTCTGACTAGGGAGAGACAAGCATTTTGGCTAAAATATTCTATAGGAACACCTATAATAAAATGAATATTATTGTCTTTGAAAATTGTATAATTTTTAAATTAGATTTTTGTACCAGTTACTCTCGGGTACCTAATAGCCGTCCCCCCCCCCGCTAATTAATTTTTCGAAAATTTTCCACCCAGGACATTCTTATTCCAACCCCCCCGCTTATTAATTTTTGGGAAAATGTTTTTGAAAGTTCCCTTTTTTGTCTTAATTCTGCTGTATTAGCCTCCTTTTCAAACATTTTCCACCCGGGACATTTTTATTCCAACCCCCCCGCTTATTAAATTTTGAGATTTTTTCCAACCCCCCTGCTTATTCCAACCCCCCCGGCTATTAGGTACCCGAGAGTAACAAGGGTCCTGGTAAATATATTTCATCTAAAGAAAAATTAAAACAAGTTTAATGTCTGGTCTGATTTTGGGATTTCTCTTTTATACCCAAACTTTTGCTTCCAAAATTTCACTTATGTCACTCCTTTTTTCTACCCAAATTACGAAAAGTTATTAATTTTGCTCCCTTATATACATAAATTCAGTTGAAATATTACAAATTGCCAATTTTATATTAGGTGTACTTACTACTAGGAGGTCTATCTGGGTGTATGATAAAATCTAAGATATTTATTTATGGTATTTAGTGACACAAGTGGTTAAACAAAAAACTGATAACACTCTAAGCACCAGGCGTACCAGAATGCCTCGTACAAAAACTTCTTTTGCCTGTACAGATTTAAAATTCATAAAACTTTTTGCTCAATTAAAAAAGTAAAAATTTTGAGGTATTAACTTGTACAAAACTTTTGCTGAAAAAATTAGGTGTTTTTTTTTAAATGGCCAAAAATTTTCTAAATTAAAATTGTGAAATGTTGTTGAAATGTGGTATTAAACAGCTTTCATTTCAGAAATTGTAAAATTGAAAAAGATATGCACACACATGATTTAGGTCTTTGAAATACTGTAATTTATTGCTTTGTGAAAATTTAAAAGACTGATCAAATTGTGTACACTTTATCAAATTAATTTGATTAAATTCCACAGCATAGAGATTTATCCTGTAAACATTAAAAAAAATTGTACATAAAATTAGTAAATCAATAAAATTTAGAAAAAATTTTTCATTACCAAAAATAACATAAGTAAAATTCAATCAAAATTTTTGAAATAAAATTTCTAAATAAAAATTGATTTTTGCCACTACATTCCAGAGTCACTGCCAATTTATGTTCACGTACAAATTTTGGTCATTGTGCAGCTATGACCTTACCATCGCTGGGAGTGTCAATATTGTCAGCAAACAAAATAACAAAAAAGCTGACCATCATTCCATTGCAGTCTTTCATGTGTATTTTCCAATATTTTAACAAAGTTTGACCAAACTGACATAAAGTATAGTCAGGAAAGTCATATATAATATACCAAACTATCACATGTTCAATTTAGAAATTCATTTCCAAATAAGTCCTGTCATTATAATGTCAATTTAAAGAAAGGGATATCCATTTTTTTCTGCGTGTGTGAGAGATTTAATAACAAACTTTCTTAAAAGCTTTGCTTTTTATTAGAATTTGACCAGTTGATTAACGACATTGATTTAGATCAATCTAGCTGGGGAGTAACGTCAAACATCATAACGTATGATTTATCGTAAATGGGCTTTTCCAGAAAAAATTCGTTCATGGGGGGTGGAGGATATATTATTTTTTCTGTGATCTACCCCTGGACATTTCGATTTTTCACCCCCTGGACACGTGTTTTACCCCTGGACAAGCATCAAGTTGACCCCCTGGACACAAATATTTACCCCTGGACATCGCAGATTCACCCCATGGACATGGCAGTTTTTCAGGGTTTTTTCAATACCCCTGGACAATATATCCTCCACCCCCCATGAATGGTTTTTTTCTGGAAGAGCCCAATACATGTAATTCATCTTTCTTGACATCAGCATCTCTCATCTGCTCCTCATACAAATCCCGTTCAATGAATAAATGTTAGTCGTGGATACAACCATTTTCTGTTGTTGACACCACAGAATGAGAATCCTAAAAATGTAAAAAATTGTACTCTTTAAAAAAAGCAATTTTGACAAGGTATATAATATTTAATTTTCTATACATTTGAGAGAAGGACAGTGAAGGTAGTAAGTAGGGTAGTAGTTCTTCGAAAGCACATTTGCTAAATTCGTAAATTGTTTCCTCAGACTATTTGTGCTCTGAGTGGTTGTTTTAATGGTCATGCTCACGTAGGCATTAATTATATATGTGTTTTTGTAAGCACTTCTTAACCAAACAAATATTATTATTTTGGATTTTGACCATTTTATGTCTTAAGTTTTTCATTGTTTAAATGTTCATTGATTAGTTTTGATAATCAGGTAGGTCCATTTTGACGTCAAATTTTTTCTGTGCTGCCACGATCCTGAAAATGCAACAATATGGCGGAAATCAACGAAAATTCTAACAAGGAAATTCAACAAAAATATGGATATTGCACACCCAATAACTGTTTAACAAACACCATCATAGCAGATAACGACACATTACAATGTAGGAGATGTGATAGACTTGTCCATTATGCTTGCTCTGAGCTCCCGGCCTATCAGATTCAGCTTTGTCTGCAATATAAAAGCCGGCACTTCGAATGTGGAAATTGTGGAAACGCCACTCTTACTTGAGAGGATAAAAACAAGCAGACAAAAAGCTCGAAGTAACATTACAACGAAGGAAGCAGATAAAGATGAACATCATGAATTGAAATTAGGTTTCAATGAGAGAATAACCTCTCTAGAAAGGAAAGTCGAGAAGCTAATGAGTAAAAAAGACGTCAACAAAGAACGGAACAACAAACGATCTGAAGCACAACTCAACAACACAGAAACAAAAAAACAATCATATGCAGAAGTCACCAAAGAAGATCTACAAAAACAAGAGGTGACCATAAAAAGTTTCATCAAATCAGTGAACGAAGAGGAGCGTTGGCTCAAATCAACCAAGTGCAACATCATGGTGCATGATTTAGGTGAAAACAAGCACGAAAACGAAGAAGAGCAACGAGTTGGCGACAAAGATTTTATAGAAAGAACACTGAAACAACAAATGGGTTTCGATGTGACGATAATCAAGGTAGAACGCATAGGTGCTCGTAAAGATGAAATGTATACAAATGAACGATGGAGACCATTAAAAGTTACTCTCAAGAGTGAAGAAGAAAGGATTAGGATACTTGCATCAGCCCACAAACTAAATAAAGGGGGGAAATCCCACTTGTTCGACAGTATACTTGTTCGACGGTGCATTTGTTCGACAAATCTTAAAAAATGTCGAACTGTTGCGCTGTCGAACAACTGATCGCTTAGTTGTTCGACAGACCAGTTGTTCGACATTTACTTGTTCGACATCCACTTGTTCGACTGTATGGTTGTTAGACACCCACTTGTTCGACACTCATTTGTCGAACAAATGGTCTGTCGAACAACTAAGCGATCAGTTGTTCGACAGCGCAACAGTTCGACGGACCAGTTGTTCGACAAAATAAAACAACAGAAATGAAACGAGGCCCGGAAATCCTAGGCCCGGAATTATCGAGTTACCAAAATTCGAGTTAGAAATTTTCGAGTTAGCTAAATTATGATGAAGTGAAAGTTATGATGTCACTTAACTGTTACTCGCTTTTCCATTTTCCCAAAAGGATTTTCGAGTTAGCAATCAACTCAGATTTCATTTTTCTCAAAAAGCATAGCTAAAGCTCTGAAGGAGCGGGCCAATATACCATCGGAGACCTATATAGTAGTCATCGTTTGATGTACCGCATCACAGTCGTGTCTAGCTGTCCTTACACTTTTTGCTTGACTCTCGGTTGCACCCGACTGAACTTAGCATGAAAATCTCTGCTGCCTGAGAAACCTTACAGAAAAAAAGAAAAATGGTAGTTCAAAGGTTCCAGATGTTAAAATTTTCCCGACCTTCAGAGCTTTAGCGTGTCGGAAGAAAATTTCTACATCGAGTACCAGATAAGTCGTGGGGAAAAATTTGTGCGCGTAAGCGCACAGGCGAGCGCAGCGTTTTGTTAGGGATAAGCACCTCATCCCTAACGTGCACCCAGACGGCGGTGCATCCTCCCGGTGGTGCACCCGTGTGTGGGGTCTTCTTGGAGGAATGGCGATCATAAT
Organism: Clytia hemisphaerica; assembly: GCF_902728285.1. Classification (NCBI taxonomy): domain Eukaryota; kingdom Metazoa; phylum Cnidaria; class Hydrozoa; order Leptothecata; family Clytiidae; genus Clytia; species Clytia hemisphaerica. Next base: position 1,964,617 of record NW_027104551.1, read on the forward strand.
AGTTAGCCTAACTCATCAGTTGGAGTTATTTTATATATACACTATATGTCACTTTATAAATTTGCTCAATTTAAGAATTTTGGCAACGGCCCGGTGGCCTAGTAGTGGTTAAGGCGTCGGACTTCAAATCACTAACAAGAATACTTTGGTGGTTCGAATTCCACTATGAGGAGTTAGGGTCCGTGAGAGATCTCATTATTTATCGGAATGTAAGTTACATAATTTGCCGCCATTATGGAGTAGACATGACTTACTTGACTTGACTTAACAGCATAAGGTATATCGACCCTTTGCGACTCTTCTGACAAACTTTGCCCATTTCAAACGGTCTCTTTTGTGTTTCGTTCCGCAGTGAGGAGAGGTAATCTTGTGTCTGCTCTGATCTGATCTGACCATCTCTCTTTGGTGGTCTACCTCTCGGCCTCTTATTTGGAAAATCTTGCTTGAAACTTTGGTACACGAGTGATGTGTTCGGCTTTCTGCATACATGTCCAAACCATTTCATCCTTTTGATTTTGATCATTTCGACAATCGTTTTTTCGGACTCTGTCATCTTCCTCCTTTTTACGCCAGCCCTTAATTGGCGTTATTTTTGGGCTCGTGGCGTAGTGTATAACGTAGCGTAGAACCGAAATTAATAAGTTTTAATTAGATGTGAGGGTGCATCAAAATTATAAGGCCGTCAGGCAGGGTGCATCGAGGATGATATAGAGATGCAAGGTTGCATCGAGATTGCGACGATGTGTGGGTGCATCGTAGAAAAATGGGTTATAGAATCTGGAGTGTGATTAATTACGTGCGTCCCGTGCCCTCGTGCTCTCATGGGTCCTGAAAAAAATTACGTGGGTCCTGAAAAAAATTACGTGGGTCCTGTAAAAAATTACGTGGGTCCTGAAAAAAATTACGTTGGCCCTGAAAAAAATTACGTGGGTCCTGAAAAAAATTACGTGGGTCCTAAAAAAAATTACGTGGGTCCTGAAAAAAATTACGTGGGTCCTAAAAAAAATTACGTGGGTCCTGAAAAAAATTACGTGGGTCCTAAATAAAAATTACGTGGGTCCTGAAGATTTGATTTTGTGGGTCCGGAAAATGATTTCGTGGGTCCAGAAAATGATTTCGTGGGTTCAGTAGTCACGTGTGTCCTTGTAATTGTGCGGAATCTTTTATGGAGAATTTGTTGGGATAAATTTGAGAGTTTAATCGGATATTGTTCTCCTTAAAGCTATACTTTGAGACAACATACGATCTCGCCAAAATGAAAACACCATTTTCGAATACAAATTTCCAAAAATAATTGACATTGAATATTAAAAATTTTTATACAAGGGAAACATGGCACTATCAGACTGTCTTTGTGCAAAATTTCAAGTTGTATTTCAGTGTGACGCTTGAGATATGAGAGGATTTCTAATGCCAAACTTCAATTGAAATATTAAAAATTCCCTGCCTATTTCAGAAAGTTCTTATAATTAACACTATATCCATCACTTATAATAAAAACCTGAATAGTTCGGTTAAATAACCCGAAAATAAATTTTTCTGCATCTGTTGACATAACAAATTTAAGGGCTCTGACCATAGCGAGCCTAATCGTTTGTGTTTACAAGATTTTGTAAAAAGTTTTCGACAAATTTATACAAAGCCTCCCCCTTCGTGGCATCGAACCATCGACTTTTTGCACCTGAACTTAACCAAATTTTCTATAATAATTCTGGGATGCCAAGTATATGTTTTTCAGACCCACGAACTGTACCCACGAGATTTTCTTTCGGACCCACGAACTACCCACAAGATTTTTTTGGGACCCACGAACTACCCACGTAATTTTTTTCGGGACCCACGGGGGCACGAAGGCACGAGGGCACGGGACGCACGAGGCACGAAGGCACGACCCACGAGGGCACGAGGGCACGGGGACGCACGTAATTAATCACACTCTAGAATATACAGCACCAAAACGCTAAATTTGTCAAAGACGGATGATACAGATACCTTACGGTTCCCTCTGAGACAGTTCAGTTTTGAAACAGCCTGGGCACCATTTTGACCACCGGGGTGTCTAGAGGCTTTTGTCCGCCGGGGGGGAATGCTTCTACTCTCGGGTACCTAATAAACGGGGGGGGGGGGGGTGGATAGAAATAATCTCAAAACTTAATAGGCCGGGGGGGGATGGAATAAAAATGTCCTGGGTGGAAATTATTGAAAAAGAGGCTAATACAGAAGAAAAAGGGCAAAAAAAATTTTTCGAAAACATTTTCCCAAGAATTAATAAGCGAGGGGTTGGAATATACTCTAGGGTCTGAGTTAGGTCTCGTATGTACATCGGCGTATAGTCACTTTATCTTTTGATCATGAAAGTATAGTCCTTGAAGAGTCAGAAAACAACGTGTGTGGCGTTATCTGGATCAGGCACAAATTTCCATAATGGCGGATTTTAGATTTTCAACCCGTTTTAGTCCTCCTTGCTTGAAAAAAATTTTTTTTGACTTCAAACATAGATTATTATATTTTTATTAATCAGCATAAAATTGTGACCTAACAGTTTAGGACAATTGCCCGATCGAAGGGCGCTTTTAAATCGAGAGGCGCATCTATCTAGGGACGTTTTTTCCGCCCCATTTGCTTTCATTGGACGACAAGAAATTTTGAGTCCACCCAATAAAAATGGCTGACGGGGCTTGCCAAAAAAATTTAAATGAAGATTGCAAACAATTTTGTCGGTCAATTTCAAATTTAAATTTTAAATTTAGATTTCTTTAATTTTTAGAGTGCACTTTTCGGCCTTTTTATGGGAAAATTTTTTGGCTATTTTCACCTTCATATTGATACCTTTCCAAAAAGTCCTGTTACAAATTCTGTTACAGCCATAAAGGCAAAACTCTTTTTCCTGACGTCAACAGAAATTATAAATACTAATATCTCCTAAAATATTTATTTAGATGAGCTAAAATTTTGCATCTCACCAATAGCTAACTTTTTTCGAAAAAAAGTTTTCAAAAAAAATGATGAAGTCAGCAAAAATTGCGAAAATCACATTTTGCTGATTTTTGCTGACGTCATCAATTTTTCAGAAAGTTTTTTTGAAAAAGTTAAGTATTAGTGAGATGCATCTTTGGTCCAAATTTGGTCAAGATATGTCGTTTACTTTTGAAGATATAGCGATTTTACGATTTATGACGTCATCAAATTATGACGTCATAATTTACAATTTCTTTAATTATTATTTTCTGGGGCACTATTTAATTAGGCCACAACCGGTTCCTGAAAGTTCAAGGTATATGTTACCTAACAATCCTTAAGTGGATCCCTTAAAATGGGTGCTATTGCTCTCATTTTTGTGATTTGTGTTTTTAAAAACTTTAGACACGCCCTAACTCACCCGAGACAGCCGTAATGGCAGTTTACGTAAAAAATAGTGGTGGTAGAGTTTGGAACAAAGACCACCAAACTCTACCAGCTGTAAAATCTTTTCGACAAAACACCCGCGACTAGAAGTTTATGGTCTATGCTGTAAATCAAATGGTGGTAGCGGTGGTAGTAACTGATTCCTGTTTCAAAGGACCCACTATTTTTGAAACAAAGAGGCCGATCTGTTAAAATAAAATCAATGCATCTATCCTCTTTTGACTTAACTCTATTCAACCTAGGCTTTTAGGGGCGATTCAGAACTAGGGGGGGGGGCTTTTCCTGCACCACCCCTTAACTTTTGGTCTAGTGGGTCTTTTTGGATGAAACTTGGCACACAAGTTTTTTTTATTTTGAAGGAAAATAAAAGTTAGGAATTTACAGAAAATTTCTCGGCAAAAGCTCTATTATTTCAGGAGCTATTACCAATAGTTTGACTTCCGAACAGAAAGAGCCCCCCCCCCCCCTAGGCCGAATAGGGTTAAAGCATGTTGATGGAAAGAAAATTTTTTAGGTTTCGAAATGACGAGTTATTAAGTCATCGGCACTTAAAGGGTTAATTCCAACGTTAACTCCTCGTATTTTTCAGGGTTTTTTTTTCAAAGTGGCTTTATTCAAACTTTAATTTCAAATGCTATCTTTTCAACTTTTTTAAATTAGGTCCTCAATAAAAATTACCAGCAGCCGAAAGTATCGTTCCAAAATAAATTTGGCTGGACGGTATTGAAAGAGTTAAGCATTCTATTCCTGGTGAGATCAGGTTATTACTGAGAAGATGGTTTTTTTCCATAGTAAAAGACCTCTGCTATTTTTTGAAAAATCGAGTCTGATTGGCTTTTTAAATTCTTTGAAAAGAAGTTTAGATTCGGGAAAAGAGGAGTCAAACTTTGTGCATAAAATATCTACAATCATGGTCATAATATTTGAGAAAAAAGGAAAGTTCCCCAGGAAGTTTCAAAACTACAAACGATTCGTAAGTGCTGGTAAGTGCTCTAAAAAAGGAATAGACGAGTAGAGGTTTTAGCCCAAAATTGACTTTCTCGTCTGAACTTCAAATTTCGAAAAACGACTAAAATTCTCATAATATTTTGACTGATAGTAGATGAGGTAATATTAACATTTTCAAATCTTTTCTTTTGTTTCTTAGAGAATTAATGTTAAGATAAGCGAATAAGATATCATTTTCAGAGCCATTATAAAGAATAAAGTTAATTTTTTCTCTTTCTGATCCAAGCACAATCTTTATTGGTCGTTTTTATAAACGGCCTGTTTACCGATTCTCGATATATTCTTGATGGTTAGTGTCGGAATCATTGAGTTTCAAGCCCGAAGGGCTAGAGGTCAATCTCTAACCTTTCTCAGGCAAGAAAGATTGAAGCCTTAAAATATGCGCCGTATTTTTGATGACGGATTGAATCTAGCAATTCCTTTGTTTTCGAGTGATATATTTTTCGAAATTAAGCGGTAAATTTTAGTTTCAATCTGTCATTTGTGTAAAAACCAGGCGGGTCGCTCAAGGCCGCGCAACTTTGGTAGGATTTGTTGGCTTCAAATCCTACCAAAGAGATTGACCTCTAGCCCTTCGGGCTTGAAACTCAATGGTCGGAATCCAACGGCGGTTACAGAAGCAGTGGTCAAAGCAAGATTTTCATCTGAGACGGAAAATGGATTTTACACAGCAAATTAGCACATATTCTTGAACTTTTGGTGAATTATGCAGGATTTTGAGACAGAAAAGTCTCTCTATATACTTCTCTGAGATGGAAATCCGTCTGAGACGGAAGAACTTTTAACACTGCAGAAGGTACTCAGTGTTTTTAATGGAGAGCAATTACTCCCATAAAAGGAATAATAACAAAAGAAACACTCTCCGTAAAAAAGATTGAGTACCTTCTGTAACCGCCATTGCTGAAATATTTATAGTTACATGGATTTATCATAGATAGGACTCTGGATACACATTTTTTTTATAAGCAACCGAGTTGCTAAGGGCCCAGGCCTCAAAATGGCCCAAAAAATAAGCAACTTGCTTAGCAACCCTAAGGCCTCAAATCCAAATTAGCAACTTTTTTCCTCAGCAATAAAAAATAACTTTGAGTCAACTTTGAAAGAAAGCCTTGAAAATCTTTGAAAAATGCCTCTACTGCCCATTCAAAATTGAAAAATTGTTGAAAAATGCAAAATGTGCTTTTCAACCATTTTAAGCTTGAAAATTTTTAAGCAACCATACAAGCAACTTTGGGCCTGGATTTCGAAAAACCCTTAGCAACTCTAGGCCTGACCCGAAAAATGGAGTTGCTTATAAAAAAAAATGTTTACACCACAAGCTGGTATTTCATCGATTTCTCATGTACTAGCCTTGTCCGCAGTAATGACATTATTGTTCACCCTCATATCAAAACACAATTATACGATTCTCAAATGAGACCTAAAGTTCTCTCAAGAGAGTCAAATGCATCAAATAAATTGCTAATGATATGTCGTTATGACGTTTCAAACTATGATACAAAAATATGATAAACATGTTTTGATGTAAAAGAAATTGAATGTTGACACCAGAAAATTTCAAACTTCCACCTCACCAAAACCACCGTGACACCGCGTGCCTCCAAAAGATTTTCATATCACTATGAAATCAAGATACTCTGGTTTAACATATGTCAATCCTAGCTCTTCCCAGAAAAAATTTGGAAAGATATTGCCAACTTTATTTTTAGCGTCAATCTAGGCTTTTTACTAAATTTTTCTTGTTTGATGATGTTTTTGTCACATTTGATTTCATAAATGTATTCGTTGAGCTTTCTTGCTTTCGTCTTCAAAGTTTCATCCAGTAAATATACAAAAACAACAAGTTACAGGACTTTTTAGAAATTGGATTATTAATCATTTTTCAAAATCAGAGACCTTCGAGCCGCCTCGACAGTTGTCCTTTGCGGACAAAGCTACATCCTCGATTGTTAAAACAATGGAAAAACAATGCTTCGCTCTCCACCGTTTTATTTGATGTTTATCCAAAGTCCTATGATAAATCCATGATAGTTTTAACGAGGATCGTTGACAAAGTTTTTGTCACCATCAGTTGTTTCACTATCCCTTTGTTCGGCTACTCCATGGATTATGGTGTTCCTTTGGCGTTGGTCGTGATCCCTCTTTTCTTTGATTTCAGCGTACCTTGTCTCTTTTACGATTGATTTCAAGCCACTCGCTAGGACGGATGAGCTTCCGAAAGCGCAAAAACTGGACAAAACAGCTGTTTCTGGCTGAAAAACACTGAAAAACACTGTTTTTGAGGATTAATATCTCGAGTTAGGTAAAGAAATCACCTATACTCGCAATATATCACTAATCCTAATTTTTTGAGAGCTTTCCAAAAATATACAACAGGTCTCCGTTTTCTCAAGCTGAAATTTTCATTAATTTTTCACCCTATGATTTTTGCCCGAGACCGTCGTATTTGTCCGAAAATCACACCAAAGTGTCCGAAAAAAAATTGGCACCCAAGTTATTTTGATTCCCCTACCCCTTAGCTTTCCAAAAATGTATAACAAGTGCTTTGACTAAAAAAATCGAGCGATTTTACAAATTTCCCCCTACTAATAGAATTGTAACACCGTAATCCACACGCAATAATTTAGTCATATTATCTTACAATATAACGCTATCAGGGTATCATACATCATATGATATAGTATGTTTTATGCACAGCGACTTCTATAATATCTTATACCGGATATTGCCATTTTGCATCAATTTCGTGAAAAAATAAAAGTACAGCTCGAGAAATTCAAGAAATACCGTTTTCCGGCGAAAATAGGCTGTTCCGGCGATTTTTAGAAAGTTCCAGCTTCAAAAATCAGTTTAATTGACAATTGAACCATGCTTGATGGTAGGCATTGCCATTGATAATATTTTTCTATGAAAAAAACAACGAAATATAAGGATAAAGTCTGATCAAAATCTGCAAAAATGGCGATTTCCGGCATATTTCCGGGATTTTCGACCGGAAAAGAATTTTTCTCAAAAATCGGACTCGGCCATGATTTGGACATTGCTAATACGCATCTTTGTGCATGCAAAAAATCATAAAAAACAAATGATGAAATCTCGAGAAATGCCAAAAAACCGATTTTTCTGGCATTTTTCCGGTATTTTCGGCCGGAAAAATATGTTTTTCAAAAATCGGGCTTTGTCACATTTCATATATTACCATTTTGCATCAGTATTCAAAATTTCATGAAAAAATATAAAGTACAGCTCGAGAAATACGGTTTTTCCGGCGAAAATCGGCTGTTCCGGCAATTTTTAGAAAGTTCCGGTATTTTCGTCCGGAAAAAAGTTTTTCTCAAAAATGATACTCGGCAATGTACTCGGCAATGTTTTGCGCATCTTTGTGCAAAAAATCAGAAAAAAACTAATGAAAAAAAAAATGGTTTTTCCGGCATATTTCCGGCATTTTTGGCCGGAAAAAAGTTTTTCCGAAAATTGGGCTCTGTCACATTTTGGGCATTACCATTTTGCATATTTTTGCCAAAAATCAGAAAAAACTAATGAGCCAATCTCGAGAAAAGCTGGTAACAGCAGACGGACGAACGAACGGACGGCGGACGGACAAAGGTTAATTTATACGACCTCAGTGCGGGAATTTCTTAAAACAAAACGTCATAAAACAAAAGATCTGACATTGTTTGACTATTTTCAATGGGGAAAAAAAATCGGGGATAATTTCCCACCGGGGACGATATTTTGGACAATTTTTCCAGTGGGAGGGGTTCCCAGTGGGGCTGTGGCTGTGAAGGGGGTGTGCTATCATTAAGCATATAAAAAGCTAATAATACGCAGGGAACGAGGTTGCTGGGTTACCAGACTCCTCACTGCAAAATCCTTTACGCGGTCTTGCAAAATTCCGTAATCTAAACCTTTCAGATGTGAAAATCTTTCCCAAGATAGCTAACTCGAAAACTTGTGCGTGAAAAATAAATTCCTAGTTAACTAACTCAAAAAAAGGTTTTGTGAAAAAAATCCGAGTTAGCCAACTCGAAAAATTTTTTTGCGAAAAAAAAAAATTCCAGTTAATTTTAACTCGAAAAATCTTTTTTGGAAAAGAAAAATTCAGTTAGAATTGAGTATACGTCATAATTTAAATTTTTATGACGTCATAATTTAGCTAACTCGAAAATTGCTAACTCGAACTTTTCTAACTCGAATATACGGGCCTCTCTTCAGAGCTTTACCGTGTCGGAAGAAAATTTCTGCATCTGGGAGCCAGATAAGGGTAAACCATAGGCTACGATTTTATGTGAAATACAGGGTACAGGGTAATATACAAACTGTCGACCATCTACACTGTCGAACAACTGGGCTGTCGATTATGTGAACGATCACTTGTTCGACGCCCACTTGTTCGACATTTATGTCGAACAAATGGGCGTCGAACAAGTGGGTGTCGAACAACTGTAGATTGTCGAACAAGTGGGTTGTCGATCAAGTGGGTTGTCGATCAAGTGAGCGCCCACATGTTCGACAACCCACTTGTTCGACAATTTTACGAATTTGTCGAACAAGTGAGTTGTCGAACAAATGGGTTGTCGAACATGTGACATATCACCAATAAAGGGAATAAAGACGATGATTTTAGAGTATCAGACGATTTTTCAAGGAAAGAACGCGATAATAAAACAATATGGCATCATAAAGCAAAAGAAAAAACATCGAAAGAAGAAGACAAGAGTCATGTATGGAAAGTGAGAGGTAGTCCTGGGACTAAACTCTATTTAAAGAAATTTACGACGGAAACAACATGATTGTAAGAAAAGTGGGTTAGAGGCCAAGGTGCCTAACTGTAAAACTCCAGAAACTCTATGACAGAATTGACAAACGAATGGAATGATAAGATCTATTAAATTGTAAAGATGTAAGATTGTTTCATAGAGGTCAATAGACCTGAGAAATACATACTTCTATAAATAAAACAAGCAACATGCTGAATGGACCTACCTGATGATGAAAGCTAGATAATAAGGCAATAAGGAGAAAAATTAAAACAATCAGTCAGACGATATACCGTTTTGCGAAAATGCATAAAACATTAAATTTTATCATTGATTGTTGATGGGGGAAGAGGGAAGGAGGGTAAAATCAATTTTATTGAAAATTGAAACATGCTTGCGTCTATGTAAATAGTAGCGGATGGACATCGGTTTACGCTATTAAAAAAATACGGATCTTTATCGAAGTACGCTGTTGCTCTGAATCTCTAATGACTGGCTATGACTGGCGTAGTCGATGCTTATCCTCTGCGGCGAGCTCGTACTGTACATGCGCAGTAGAGGGAATCCAAAATGGTAGACTTGCTATGTGGCTATGGCGCGAAGGAAGGAATTCTGGCGCGAAACACAATAAAAATGCTTCTTCCACCAGTGTGGCTCTTGACCAATTTAGATATTCTTTAAACTCTGGATTATAGCATAGCTAGAGGTAATAAATATGATGCAGAAATCTGCAATGACTTACTAATTTTTCACGGAGTATGAGCTTGGTATTCCAAGGGGGGTTTCAAACATTGTCATTATAGAATTTCAAAAAAACAAAAGGAGGTGTGAACGTTTTCACACGTTTCCAGGTAGTGAGCACAGATATGACTTGTCTTTGTTTGCTTTTTGAAACACAGGTAAGTTGGTGTCAATCGAACAAGTTCAAAATGAAATTCGCAGTCAAATATAATTTTCAAATTTTTCAAATTTCCATTTTCAAAAAAATTCTGATTCAATTGTCGATGTATAATGCTTACCGTGAGAAAGGGTAACTTGCATCAGTGGAGGCTAACATGCATAGCCCTCAAATGAATGACTTGGCTGGTCATTAAAATACACATACGCAGCTCCGCTCGCAGCTCTACTCTACCATTTTTGTTTCGATTTATTTTCGTATTTTAATGACCAGCCGGGCCTTTCATTTTTGAGTTTGGTTTATTAGATTGATAGTCAATCATGTTTGATTGGATTGGTTCTCTGCCGTCGAAAATGCATGCAGGGCAGGATTGCTATCTTTAGAACGGCAAAGGATTGATTCCCAAGGGTAAAATAAATAACACATTATAAAGTACCAGTAGTAGGTAATCAACTGAGCAAGATCGAACATAATTAATCAATCGTACACAATGCAATGGATGAATGAATGAATGCAATTTAACAGCAAAGTCTGCATAATATTCCATTGCTGATCACAAATTCCAGGGGATGTCAATCGAAAAATTTGATTACCGAATCAATCGAACTTAATCAAAGCCAATCGAATAATTAATTTTCGATTAGCCGATAGAATTGATCGAACGCCAATCAAATTTCACATCTTTTTTTTGATTGGATTCTATTACCGTTCGATTCATGTTCGATTGACGTTCAATTAGTTTCGATTGCTTTTCCCAGGAATTATAAGCAAACATTCTTCCACTAACTTCTTTTGGCGGAAAGGGAATTTCATGGTGGTGTTACAAAAATCTTCCAAATTTAGCCCCGCGAAATTTAAACTTTTTAAAGTAAAATCGAAGTTGATCGAACGTTAATCGAAGTTGATCGAACTTTAATCGAAGTTGATCGAACGTTAATCAAAGTTGATAGAACGTTAATCGAAGCTCATTGAACTCAATCAAAACCAATCGAATTTCACATGTTTTTCGGTTTCGATTAGAATTCGATTGGCGTTTGATCAATTCAGCTAATCGAAAATCAATCATTCGATTGGATTCGAGTAAATTCGATTAATTCGATTGGTTCGATCTGGTTCGATTGGCAATGGAACATTCGATTGACATCCCCTGGCAAATTATATGATTGCGTTCAATTGATGATTCGACTTTCGATTCATTCGATTGCCACATCCAGTCGGAGACATTGTTTCATGCTAATCATAATTAAACTTTGAAAATCTGTTTTCTGTCATATTTTTAAACCATATGGAGATGACAAACTTACAGGGGAGTCTGATCCTTGATTTTCTGAGGTGGTTTTGAGCAGTTTTTTAAATTTATAAGGGGTTATAGACAATAGACGGTTCCCAGGAAGTTATTTCAGATTTTCAGAGAGCTGTTTAGGGTTTCCAGGGGGTTCTCGCTTTTCTAAAAACAGGCATCAAGGTTTGTTTTCCAGTCCCTTTTTTATAAGATTTCACTTTCCCGGGTGCTTATCCCTTGATTTCCAGGAAATTACTCGATGGTCTGAATTTCCAGATAGCCTATTGTTTGTTTTACTTGACGATGAATTTTAACATTTAAACTATGATGAATAGTTGAGGTTCGTTGAATACATCCAATGAGTTTAAGAATATTCTTACCTGGCGAATCTTCGAGATTGAAGCAAACAGCATGGATAATAAATTTCTCTTCCAAAAAGACCTTTGTGGGGGGCATATCTAAATTGCTTGGTCTAATTTTGTTAACCCCAATAATCTAAAGTAACACCAAAAAACAGCGAAAAACAGCCTTTTTTATATTCAACTAGCTGAAGACTTTGTGTCATATTTTTTGATTGAATAAATATTTTTGAAAAGTTTCTTCATATAGTAATGATGTTTTAAGATTTAAGAATCACCCCTATAAAAATGGTGATTATATATATCACAATTCTACCAGGAGTTGATTTTTTTCTTTTTCATTTTTCATCTTCATTTTCACCAATTTTTCGAATTTTTTTTTGATGATAATATCCCACTCACGATTATCTTAAAGAATATCAAAAGTTATTAGCATTTCAAAATTTACTGCCAGCTAATTTGAAAAGTACTTTAATTCTGACATCTTTCTTGGAGATGGGAATGATAGAAGGTTGAAATCACTGATTAAAACAATATTCATTTGGTTTGCAGCCAGGATGAAAAATCTTTTTTGGGTTGTTGTCATTAGAACAGCTTACAATATTGAAGGAGTTTTTTACAACTATATGCGGTTCCCATAGGAAATTCTATTCTGTATCTCTATATTTCATATTATGCAAAAATTTCTTAAGGTAGTGTATTTAGATTATCAGGCAGACACATCTGAGGATTATTAGGGGCTAAACTTTTCTGTTAAAAGTTTTGACAATTTAGGCCGTTCTCACTCAAAGATTTTTTTTGATCACAGTACTTTCCTGTGTTAATTGTTTTGACGGTTCCAGAGATCATTCTTTGCTCACTACCAGGGGGTTGTAGAATGTTCCCCTATGGCTTGGCTATTTCATGATTCTAGGGGTTTGTCTTATTTTCCAGCCCTTTTTCACAAAAAAAATGACTTTCTAGTGATCTCTCACTTAATGATAGTCAAAATTTTTTAAGGGTTTAAAAATTGGCATGGCAAAATGGTATGCAAAGTAACAATTGGAAACATGACAGTCCATAGGAAAATAGGCAGGCTGTTTCTGATTATTTGCTTTGCCAGGAAGGATCTTTAATGATGTGGTGTTCATATTTTGAATTTTAAATGATGCAAAGAGTTTACTAAGCTTAAGATTAGAAGTAGTTTTTTGTTTTTCAGAGGTCAACAGATTGCTAAATTGCACGATTCTGCTATTCAACATCAAATCATGCTAAACCTATTTTGTCACACTTTACTTGAAAAAATTATTTAAAAGGTTGGTTAAGAATTTTTAAGATGGATCCCAATGGTTTTTTTCGTCATGGAGGAGATAATGCTGATAGGGGATTTGCCTGTATAGTGAGGGTTTAAAAAGCTAAATGAATCCAAGGCAGACCTTTCTACCTAAGTTGGAGTCTTTACCCCTCTAGAAACTGTTGAACAATAGGATTTGAAATATTTGAGTACTTGAATACTGGGTAAATATTGGTACTTGAAGATACATAAAGTGTTGGCAAAATGGCCTAGCAATTGCCTATTGCAGTAGCTGTACCGACATATTTGAATATAATTGATTTTGCCTTCAGGTACTTTCAAGACCTGTGATTTATGGGCTTCATGGACAAGTTTTTGGGCTTAAAGTGGGGTATTTTTGAAATAATTTTTATCACACACATTGTTGAATTTGAGAAAATATATTTTTGGTCTTAATTTGTACCAGAATTTTAGTGGAACATATGAAAAGGCAAAAAAAATTTAAGTGGTAGCAGGTAAGTCCAGAGGATTACAGGATGTAGTATCTATTCGTTTAGTTGTTTTGTATAACACTGACTATGAAGGAATTTTACTGAAGTTGTTTAAAACCTAGCATATCTCCAGATGTTTGGTTATTTCAATTCTCTAAAATATAAGATTAAAAACAATATTATGGTATTTAATGATCTTCAATTATGTTTTAGATCTTATCCAAATGCCTTTTTCAAAAGGGAAGAGGCTAGGAAATAAGATAAAAGTTACAAGAAATTTTAATGGAAAAAAAGTCACTAAAATAAAATCTCCGCCAAGAAAAAGAATCAAAAATGAAATTACCAATAATAACAATAATATAAATGGTGTGGTAATTGATGGAGCTTGTAGTAGCCAAGAGTTTGAAGTATTTGATAACCCCATTGCACCAATAAGCCCTACATCAAAACGATATGAAAGAGCCAAAGCGAAGGAGCATTGTCGATGGGATGAGCTTAACAATGATTTTGTTGAAATGTTTTCAAAACAATACAATAATCTTTTGCCATCAAAATGTTGTTTTTGTGAAGAATCTTTAATTGAGTGTTGTGTTTGGTGTAAAAGCTGTGGACCATCTACCATTTATTGTAAAGACTGTGCCTTAAAGATACACCAAAATATTCACTTTCATTCTTTAATTGAAGTCACAGTACGTATGATTTTTTGTTTTCTCTTCATATCTTAAGTCCTTTATTAACATTCGTTTTGAATTTTACGTCCGCTTGTATTCAGATAGTGACTTGCATGATCAAAGAGAACATGCATGTTAAATATTCATCTCTTAAAAATCTGGGATGTTATTATATTTTTAGGAAAGTGGAGGCTTTAATGAATTCAAAGTTGTTTGTAGTATGAAGACTGAACATCATCGATACTGTATAAATCAGCCTTATACCAGAGTGCTGACTGTCATCTCAGAAAATGGTAATAATTTTGTCATATGAATTGCAAAATGGAGAACAATTAAGGGGTAAAAAGGGATGGATAGTACGTTTGAGGCTGATATCACTTTCAATGAGGGGGCACAGACGTTGAAGAGGTGCTCTTTAAATTCTCAGTATACAATAGAAAAAACAGTCACTGAGTTCTCAAGAAAAGAATCGAGCAAGAATAATATTTTGAAATAATAAAATAACTTGAAATAGCTGCACAGTGTTTCGTGTTTTTGCTTGCAACCGTTGCAAAAAAACAACCGCAACTGCATTGCCTGACGATTGCATAGCATGAAACACTGTGAAGCAATTTCAAGTTAGTTTTTTTTATTTATAAATTTTATTCTTAGCATAATTAGCTATTGATATTATATTCCTCTTTAATTTTAGGTACACATCATCAGTGCAAAATACACTTTTGCCACTGCGAATGTGAAAACGAGCTGGATACGCTACTATCCCTCGATCTTTGGCCAGTGACTCCAATTAAACCAAACACTGTCATATCGATTAATTTGTTGCACCTCTTTGTAGCTCTTCAACTTGAGGGGAAAATTTCATTCACCTCATTTTGCGAAGGTTTGGCATGGAAAACGGGTGTAATGGACTTGAAATTGGTAAATTCGTTTTCAAAATATTCTCACAGTATAGGAGAATCTAAGCAGAGAAAAAGATTCAACTACTAACATTAGAAACTACTATTTTGTAAAAGTGTGTATGTTCCGCAGATGACAGATTTAAGCATGTTCATCGAAGAAACAACGTTGAATTTCCATAAAAAGGACTAGCTGATGATTTAAATGGGTCCTTCTTTTTTTAGAAAATGTACCTTAATCGAATGGCTCAAACAGACTGCGTAGATCAATTTCGGAATTTTCGTCGGCAGCTAATTAACCTCAAGAACATTTGCAAAGGGTATTCTGGGCTGGAAGAGTGTGCGTCTTGTCCAAAGGTAGGAAATCTTTTTTAAATTAAATGACTTTTTCGGACTTTTTCGGACTTTTTCATGATATGAAGTACCTTTTTAATTTGATTAAACGCCCCTCTAGCCTAGGAGAAACATTTTTTAGACCTGTCAGTTTTGTGAAAGCATATAATGATATAATGTGTCATTCGATAGTTTATTACTCAACAAAAAAAGCCCCCTTTTTTAACTCGCCCCTGGAATAAATGCCATTTTTATAATAAAAAGCGAAGAATTTACTAAGCGTGCTGGACGTCTATTCGAAGTAGTACAGTAGTTTTGCAATTCTAAATTTTTGAGTCCAATACTTTTCTTGCTCAAGTTTTTAAGTACAATCCTAGATTGGAAAGTATTCAAAACTACTGCTAAGATAATTTTGAATACTTTCCTATCTAGGATTGAACTTAAAAGATTAATTTGATAAGATGTCGAAAAAATATTTACGTTTATTTATTTTACGTTTATAGGAGGACGGAAGTGTGTTTTACAGTTTCGATGCAAATTTTGGTCTGGTTTTGAAAACGTCCTCTTCAAAATCGAAACGATTAGCTTCAAGGTCAGACGATCTTTTTGTGCCAGATGATGAAATAACTGGATTTATGGAAGGATATGATGACTCTACGAAAAGTAAGGTAAAGATGCAAATAATTTGAAATTTTGCTGGGGTTTGCTTATGAAAACATGTATTTCTTTTAAAACCAACAACGAACCAAGAAGTTTAAATGTATTAATTTGAAACATTTTGTTTTTTTACAGGAATGTAGCAACTTTCAAGCAGGAAATAATCTTAGATCCAAACGAAAAACGAATAAACTAAGTGTCACGGGCATCTTTGGAGCCTCTTGTCGCCATGAATTTCCAAAGATCTTTTTGAACATGAAGCATGGAGAAAGGTATTGATTCCAAGGGATTATCTCAATGAAAAAAAGCCAAAAGGTTTCGAAAATTGGCGATGAACTTTACTTTCGATGTCCTGAAAATTGCAAAAAGGGGGGGGGGGTAAAGAATTTCCTGTAGAAAGGGGGTGGGGTTAACACATTAGCCAAGTTCTCTGAACCCATGCATCTTTCTAAATTCCTAGTTTTCAGTCTGGGTTAAAGTCCTAAAAAATTTCCCGCTCACCTCTCTCGCTATCTACTGTAAACAGTTTTTTGTCGGGAATACCGACTCGAATATAGTCTCGAATGCACCTCTTTCCAGAGTAAATATGCTATCATTTTAGTTACTTATGGTTGTAACTTATGGTTACAGAACATTTCTGGAGAAGCCTAAATTCTAACTAAATTTTATCTTGAAAGCATCTTCTGTTAGACAAACAAAGGCATTATGTCAGTGTTCACATTATGAAGTCTTAGCTTTTGATTTTTATAGATTGGGTTATGCTGTATTTATATTGGATCGTCTATTAAAAGAACACATCGATAAGAGAGTGAATGTCCATGTTGTTTACGATATAGCTTCTGTGCTCAAATCGCATCTTCAGGTTTGAAAATTGAATATTCATAAAGCGAAATTTAAGGATTACCCAAAAATGATTTGTTCCTGCTTGTCCATAGTTTTATCAATGCTTATAACCTCTAAAAATGACTCTTTACTTTAGAAAAATAAACTTCATGAAAAATTTCATCGTTTCAAGTTTGGAATACCAGTTTTTCATTCGTATGGGCATAAAGGAGACTGTCAGGTATTTGCTTTCTCAATAACTTCTGAATGAGTTTTGCAGTTTTGTACACGAACCTGTTGTTTCAAAATTTCAGTTCATCTCACTGAGTGAAAATTAGTTTTCTTAAAATGTTATTACCCTTAAGAGAATTGTTGTCTTCAACGATGTCTTTTTTATATAATTTTAATCGACACCATAGGTCAAAAACTCAATTCGAAGGCTTGACGGCTTTGGCCTAATGGATGGCGAACATATGGAAAGGTTATGGTCTTATCTCAGGTCATTTTCTAAAATAACAAAAGAAATGACCCCAGCACATCGCACTGATCTTCTTAGTGATGCCTTGATGCATTTTGGTGCAAAGAAGATGAGTAATATTGGTAAGTGAGTTCTCTGAGAGCAAGTTCAATTAAGAAGATTAGTAAACTAATTAAATCATTGACTAGGATAGAAGCGCTTTCTGATTAGTCTTTTATTGATTAGACAAAAATGTAATTGGATTCTTTATTTAAAGGCTATTTTCATAGCCTGAAATGTATTTTAAATTAAATTCATCTTTAACCACTTTTAGGAAAGCACCTTGTGTTTCTTCATCATAAAGCCAAAGAAACTCTAAATTCGTGCCAGTCTGAGATACAATCCATATGTTCAGGATTAGCTGGTAAGTGACCTTGTTCAAATTCATTATCGATTGTTTATTAAAGATATTTTTTTCTGATGATATAGACAAAGCATAATTAACAAAAGAATTTATCAAAATTTGTGCTCCCACGGGAAGGAAAAGTTGTTCTTTCTTTTGTTTAAAAGTGCTGTGTACGCAAATGATAGAAGATACGTTAAATGATTTCCAAGAAACACTATAACGAAAAATAATTTTTAGGGCATCTTAGAAAGCTTTTGTCGATGTTTTTTCTTTGAACATTTCCTCTTGGCCATTTACCATGTTTCTTCTTTTCTCAGTGGTGGTAAATGAAGAAACAATCCAAACGTGGAAAGTTGAAGAAGACAACATGGGCAAGAAACCTCCATCTCAAGAAATTGGTTAGAATATCGATTTGCAATCGCTCTAAAAGGGCAGGAAATATGAGATTATCAAATATAAATACGTATTCAGAGATTGTTGCGTTGTGACGTAATTTGTATTTTTGAAATAACGTATTCAAAAACTTCTATGATGATCAAAACTTATGAAAACTTAACAAGACACTTTAAAGCATCAATATTTCTGGCCTGCCAACAATACTGCAATTTTTTAAAACGTGGACGCTACCATTTTTTTTTTTAAATTTAAAATACATAATAACGATGGGATTTGGGCTTAGAAAAAAATAGATCAATTGCTACAGAGCCAGCCTCAGCTCAAACTACCCCCTATGAATAAGAAGAAAACGTGCAAATTGTTCCTATTTTATCTTCAATAAAAGGAATGGTAATTTTTTAGGATCTAATGATTAAAAATCATCTCTTGAATTTCAGATTGGCTTGACTGGAAACAATTATACTACCGCAAACTTAGAGACTATAACAAAGAAATGTCGTTGTTTATGTTAAGCGAGAAATGTTCTGATATCGAAGCCCACAAAAGAAAAGCCAAAAGGTAAACTTGTGTTATACCTAAGTGTAGCTCATCGTTTTCTTTTCGTGCAAACTGCATAAGCAGAAAGAATTATCGCCAGTGATTATGCTAACCTAGCCCTCAAATTAAATTTCGAGTGAAGAAACTCACAATGTCATTCGCCTGTAGACTTTTCTTAGGATATGGAAAGTCTAGTCTACAAAATTTAGTTGTTGAAAAAATCATTTCCTTCTATGAAATTATCTTTAGACTTGAAAGCTCTCTTATATCGTTGGAAAAGAAGTATAAAATTAAACTGAGATGGACAACATCCTCGACAGATTATAGATCACAACACACTGAGTATATAAAAGTACAATCGTCTGAGATGATTTCCACTCTATTTCACCGATGCTCCGAACGACTGATGCTGTTAGCTCTAAAGAAACGATATGCAGGTACTAATAAAGTTTTAACATGTGTTATAAGAGCGAATTCTTTTCCTACATGAAAAGACTTCTTTAAATGGCCATCCACCATATTTACGAATAGTTATGAAGTTATCAGTAGTCTTCTTTCACACAAAACTGATAGCAAGTTAAAATTGCAAAAGTTTATAATAAGCCATAATCTTTTTTCAGATGGTTCTGCAATAGCTACGCGACTATGCAAACAGATTAACAAGTCGTGCACTGAAATCAAGAACATATTGGCTTCATACAACACTATCAACTCTGAAATATGTGACAGCTTTAAACCAGTTCAATATATTGTTGTTCTTGATGTCAAATCAAGCTTTTATGACAAAATCAACTTTGTTTCTCATGTAAGTTTATTCCTTGTAACTTTATGCCCAAAGGAAAGGGACAATTAATCTCATATGCACTCACAAACCCACATACATATTTCCTATTTCCTATTTGACGGCACAGTTGATTTTTTAGATTAAATCTTAGCCTAGTTTCATGAAAATCTTTGTCTTTAATAGGTAAAAAGCTCGGTTGTTCCAGGACCTGTTATCAAAACACTCATTCAGTTTTATATCCGAAAACAAAGAGCTCTTGAAGAAATGTTACTTGTTAAGAAGGAAATGGAAAACACTTTGCGTTATTGGGAACAACAGATTGAGATACTTCATAATGTTACCATCTCACAGTCGTCTGGTCTGAAATATATATTATGTGAACGATTAGAAATGATAAAAGAATTCGCTGAAGAGCTTCAAAAACTTTTTTCACCAACAATTAACGGTGTGGACAATGAAGCCTTGGACGAGGAATTTTTAATAGAAGATGACCAATTAGCAGAGGAATCTTCAGACGAAGAGAATCCCAGTGAGTCGGAAGAAAATTTTCATGAAGATCACGAACTTTACTTGTAGCTTTTATAAACTGAAAACTATTTATGCTATTTATTTTTCGTTGTATATTACTACTATAACTAATCAGGTTAGCAGTTCTAGTCGAGGAATTTCAATAATTTGACATTTGAAAGTATCGGACAATAATACGTAAGATTTTGTTTTAACATACTTGTAACTCAACAATTTGCCACATTTTGTCTCGAACGTCTCATATTCATCACCTATAAATTAAGACATTACTTGGTTTTTGTCGTGGTATGATGAGCATTTTTTAAATACCAGTTTAATCATTTAGCTTTTGTTCTTATTTCATGTTTCTACTATAATTTTCGTAGAAATTAAAATGTTGTAAATCTCATGTTTTATGTTTTATTTTTAGTGGTAGTTGAATAAATAATTTCAAATTGGAAAGTAGCACAGACCATACAGAATAGGTCAACCGAGTTTTATGTAAAAAAAAAAACAAAATTAAGAATATTCAGGTATTCGAGATTATAGATATTCTCTCGTGAAGTCCTAATCACTTAAGGTGGGAGTCACATGAAGTTTTGAGATTTGGTGAAAAAATTATCGATTTCGAGATTTTGCGCGTTTTATGACCCTATACCCTTTCTGAACACACTCTGAAAATTTTAAGGTCGTAGCATTTATATTTCCTGAGAGAGAAGGTTTTTTCTAGACCCTGATCTAAAGTATTTTCCTTAGCAACGAAAAATCATACCCGTTGCTAGGGCCTGATTTCTTTATGGCTGATCTAAACATAGGATCATGACATACCAAACGAAAGATCTTTTTACGCCCTTTTCGGGCGTCTAAATCAATACCGCCTTTTTTTCGCGGGATTTCCTAATATGACGTAATCAAAGATGGTAACCAAAGAAATTATATTTTTAAAAACATACAAATTTTGGAGGCTGTCAGCAGTGTCAGCCAGTCAGCAGTGATTTTGACTATGAAAACTGCTTTAATTTGGAAATGTTGGATTGACTGATGACATGTTTAGCTCTTTAATGTCATTCTTCTCAACTAAGAAAGCTTGAGCTTGGTGAAACCAAAGACTTGATTCTCAAACTCAACGTTTTCGATATGAACTTAGTTTGAGACGACACCGGAAAACTTATTGAAGGACAAAGACCAAAGGCATATTCAATGATGTATCTATTTAAAATCCAAGTGTTAAAGGAATCGAAAGCCTGGAGGCTGGTTAAACAATTGTGTGTGATGAATTATTGAAGGTCTGGGGCGCTCCCTCCGGCTCCGCTGCGCCCTCTCCTCTGGCTGGATTATTTACATTCACGAAGAAATCGTGCACGACTAGATGTCCAAGTGGATTCTTGTATCACAACAGATCAACTTTAGATTAACCTATAACTGGCAGAATCAGTGAGGAAATATACTAGGATGATCTATTACATTGAAAATATGGTTTTTGTTGTGAAAACACATTTAAATTGACTTAAATCAATGTTGACGTGGAGTTTGGCGCAAAATTTTAGGATTGGCACACTTCACGTGAAAGTGATAATTTGGAATTTCTGGACTATTTTGATATTTCAAAGCCTTTTTTAAAGCATATAAAGTAGAACTATAGTCCATTTTAGTCAAACAGCGAAAGAATTTTGTAAAACGGTCGATTTATTACAGAGAAAAAGAGATATATATCTACTTCTGACTTTGCGGTCCGTTTTCTCAAAATATGTTTCAGGGGGTTTTCGCACACCTTGGCAACGTTTTCTCAGGATTGACAAGTGCTATGAACTTGAAATTTTCAGGAGAAATTCTATTTATGGTCTAGAGTGTTATGAATGGATTACATTTTTGAAAAAATACTTTTTTGATTTCTAAATTCAAAAAATGCATTTTTTAGTTTCCAGACCCCCTGGAATGAAATTTCAAAAAAAAATTCCATTCATAACACTCCTTATCCAAATATTAACAAGCTGCAAAAAAAAATTTTAGGTTTTGTAGATTATTCTAAAACGTTGACACAATATTTTCACAGTACATTACCCCCTGGCTGATTTTACCCCCGTCTTGGCTATTTTTAGACTTTTTTTTACATTTTTGAAATCATCTATTGTTAAGTTACCTCTGTAGAAAATTTCATTTAAAAATCTCTTCAAGTTCAAAAGTTATACAGGAAAATGTAAAAAATCAACTTTCTCAATTTTTCATGTGACTCCCACCTTAAAGCACTTATGATTATATCTGATTCATGTTATCAATACACTCTTCTTGAGATGCATAAAAGCTATGCAGGGCCTAACTTTCAAATATTGTCGCCTAAGTAACTCAACATCACTTGACATGTAATTATCGTTTGTGAACGTTTACACTTTTGTTTTTAAAACTGGAACCTTTTAAAACTGCCTTTTGGGAATACATTTACGTCTATGTTAGTTTAATGTTGCATAATTATTCTGTTTTCGAACGAGGCCTACAATGCTTTTATGTATTTCGAGAAGAGTGTATTGATTGTATATTCCCATTGAGATAATAAACTGAAAACTACAAACTACACACCTTAAACTGAAAATTTACTCCTAATAAACGCTTGCTCCGTTCCGCTCTTGGCTTAAAGCAATTTCTTCTTGATGTAATCTTACGATACGCGTCGAAGTAAATTGATTTAAGACAAGAGTAGAATTGTAGAAAAACACACCTTAAACTGAAAATAATTTACTCCTAATTCATTGGTGTTCACAGTTCTTCCGTCTCAGACGGATTTCCGTCTTACAGAAGTATAAAAAGAGACTATTCTGTCCTTAGAATTTAGCGAAATTCAACAAAATATTGAAAGTTTTGGCGAATTTGTCGTGTTGAGTTCATTTTCCGTCTAGGGAATAACTTTTCTTTAATCACTGAAAATAAACTCTTGCTCCGTTCCGCTCTTGGTTTAAAGCAATTTCTTCTTGATATAATTTTACTATACTCGTCGAAGTAAATTGATTGCAGAAAAAATCTGATCAGTTACCCCTGTGAGATAATTTACTCAATAATTGATTAATTAATTTGTGTAAATCCAGTTTCTATCCCTACTTGACGCAACGGCTTTGATCATTATACAATCACACGATAAAAGTCGATTATGAATTTGCTTGAAGAAGGTCGCACATCCTATCCGGAAAAAACTTATATTTCTTCAAATATAAAAAAGGTACAAAGGCGTTTCCCCCTAATCTGAAATGCTAAATGCTTTTTTTAAGTTATCTCAGAAAAAACATAACTTCTGATCTAATGGATCAAATTTAATAATCAAACGGATCGTGGGGTCATCCATATAGTACGTACGCCAAAATTGATTGCAATACAAAATGAAAAAAATATTTTTGAGTTATCGAACATTATACATTCTTGTTGCAAAGCTAGGGGAGAGGTTTGAAAATATTGAGCAGAGGGAGGGAAATTTACAGGGAAACATTTTTGTCGGACAAAACTAATTAATGAAAATAATCTAATTGCCCCCGCAGGAGCGAAGCGACGAGGAGGCACTCATAGTTTCACGCATAGATATTGGACTGGAATCTCGAAATTTTGTTGTTTTTGTGTTTTGTCGCGCAAGCATCCCCGTAGTTAGTCTCTTCCGTAAATGTTCGGTTTTTTTTCAGGACGGTAGTTGCTAGCCTAAAAACTTTTTCTTTTTTATAGCAGGCGCCGCGGGCATTTTACTCAGCTTTCGACAGTAGATTCTATTCCGCTTGTAGAATTTTGCCAGATTGGTCAATATGCAGGAAATGGAATGGAGAAGTTTCTGGAAGTTTTCTTAAATTCAATTCAAGCTCTCTTCTCCTGCAGTCAAAACGCATTTACTTTTGACTTTGGGATTAAACAAGATATATACATATACCAATCAGTGAATTTGCTGACAGTCAAATTACAATCTGTCTACTGTCTTAGACATTCAGATTGATTCATTTTTCGACCCAAACAGTTTGTCCCGGACGTTCAAACTGCCACAGTTCTGAGATAGAGGAAACTCAGGACTGGGATAAACACTGTCAAACCCAGTTTGAGTAGCACCCTCAAGCTGATTGAAAGTAAATCAAAGTAAAATCAAAGTAAAGGAATTACAATAACTTATATCATATATAATTTGTTTGAAACAAAGGCCGGTCTGATATCACACTGAGATTGCAATAAAAAAGGGAAAAAAAGGCTTGATAAAGGCTGTTCCGTGAAAATTTGAAGTAACACTTGAAAATCTATTTGAATTGAAAACTTTTTACGGTCATGGAACAGGAGGATTTATTAATTGACTTAGATACAGCATTGAGTGTTGCGCATTTCCAAAATTCATGTAGAACAACTCGCGGTCGTACATATTCTTGCGCTGTTGATTGTTTTCTCGAAATAAGTTATCGCCTGCTTCTTCCTGAAATTAAAGCGAAACTCTCATTTGAAGAATTAAGTGAATTCTTTTATTTGCTTTATATAAGTGGTTCGATGGAAATTCCAATTGAAAATGATATCACTGACGTCAAAAGTAATGCGTTTAGACTGCTTGATGAAATTCGTGAACCAATATGGTCAAAAATTATTGAAAATTGTGGTACGTATGCTAGCAGAAATAGTGATGCACAGTTTACAGAGCTTTTTTCAGATAACCTTTTCAAGACATTATCAGAAGGAGAGAAAAGATTGTTTGAAACAAGATTCGATGTTCGAGGAACTTGCCCTGTTTGTAATAACGAGAGACAAAGTAAGACAGGTATCATTGTTGCTCTTCTTACAGACTTTTTATATCCAGAGATAACGATTGACCCAAACAACTGGCCAGATTGTGTGAATAGAGCTCTTGAGCCAAGTACAGAAGTTTATTGTAATATTTGTTCTGTCAATATTCCTGCCCGGTATCAATTTGTTGACCTTCCATGTTATTTGTTGATAGAATTTAGTTCTACAATTCACAACAGTTGTACATTTTTTGATCAAATTACCGTGAAGGGAGATACTTATAGATTACAAGCCGTTGTTAGAAATCTAGGTTTTCACTTTGCATGCGGTGTATTTGTCGAGAACAAATGGGTTTACATTGATGATTTAAATCCTGAAAAAATAATTTTTGAAAATGTTAATGCAATGTTTTCAGAAAATGATAAAGGATGGTTTTTTGCTTTTTATAAAAAACTGATGAAGAAATAGACTTTGTGGTG
This sequence comes from Clytia hemisphaerica, assembly GCF_902728285.1. Taxonomy (NCBI): domain Eukaryota; kingdom Metazoa; phylum Cnidaria; class Hydrozoa; order Leptothecata; family Clytiidae; genus Clytia; species Clytia hemisphaerica. The sequence goes on from NW_027104551.1 coordinate 1,989,763, forward strand.
CATGATGCAACTGCTAATGTCGCAGCAAATTCTAATCCAGAAGAAATCATCTTTAAGAAAAATATTCAGACTGATGAAATCAAGAAAGAATATCCAAATCGAAAGAGAAAATTTGTCAACTATGAAGGACTTTGTAATAGTAATAGTAATAATAAAAAAGTAAAGCTTGATGATTTATTCAAAAAAATTGACAAAAGGATACACATTGACCCTTCAAAACAGAAGCCAAAAATTGGATATGAAAATAGAAAGACAAAGTATGACCCTTTGAAACGTAAAGAGCGACATCAAAATTCTTATGACCCTGACAAACAAAAAGCAGAATACAATCCCATAAAACGTAAAGCAAAATACGATCCCATAAAACGTAAAGCAGAATACGACCCCGCAAAATATAAAGCAGAATACGACCCCGCAAAATATAAAGCAGAATACGACCCCACAAAACGTAAAGAACAGCATCAAAAATCATACAACCCTGAAAAACGAAAGGCAATATATGACTCTCAGAAGCTGAAAGAAAAACATTGTTCTAAAAAACAAGATAAAAGATTAAATTCCCAGGAAACCGAAATTGATCACAACATTAATAAAAACATGAAAGATTTTCAGAAATCTATGAATTTTTCAATTGTTCAATGTCAAACATGTTTTGAATCCTGGCCAATAAAAATTACATCAAAAGTAAACTCAGTCAATGATTACATTTGTACGCGTTGCAAAAGAGACAAAGGTACTCCCAAAAATTCAGTTCTGAGAATAATATGAAACCAAGTCCAGTACCAGAAGCACTGAAAGGTCTCAATCAAATCGAAGAAATGCTTATTGCTAGAGCTTTTCCTGTAATGCAAGTGTATACCCGACCAAGAGGAGGTCAGAGAGCTTATAAAGGTCACGTTTTAAATTTGCCTCATAATGTTCAAAAAATTGCAGATGTCCTACCACGAGAGCCCAGCGACATTCCTATAATGATTTTTAAAATAAATGGGAAAAATAATACTTCAAAAGAACTTGTCGTTAGACGTGAAAAGATTTTACAGGCATTATTATGGCTGACAGGAAAAAATGAACAAGGTGAACCTAATAATTTTCTATATAGTGAAATCAATATAGATATGGAAAGGCTACAAAAGCTGCCTGAAAATGGATTCATTGACTTACCAGACTTGCACGTACAAATGAATGAGAAAAATGATATTGAGAGCGGTGAAGAAAATGAAAGTGACAACGAAAATGAAGATGTCAGTGAAAATATGAAGAATTGCCAGATTTAGGTCCAGTTAATGATGATAACGATGAACGTGTTTTTGATGAAAACACTGAAATGAAAAGTTTCTTACCATCTAAACTAGAGAAAGCAAAGGAAGCTGACTTAACAAAAAGTGAAATTTTGAATACAAAAACTGAAGTTGATATTGGAAGTACTCCACTTAGTGAATTCAATACACCCTACTTAGCAAGTCTTGCATTTCCGACATTGTTTCCAGACACAAAAGGTGACCCAACTAATCCTGCAATCATAAGGGAAATAGCAAAAAGTGAAACAGAGAGTTTTGCTGAAAAATTGAAACATTTAATCAAATTTGCCGAAATTGATGACAAAGGAAAATGGTTTTATAGATTTGCATCTCATCCAAGATTTTCCTTTTGGGGCTTCAATATGCTGTATAGAAAAAGATTGATTAGCCAAGGAAATTTTTTTATCAAGCAAAACCCAGGTGAAGCTAATTTGAGCATTGAAGATTTACAAGATCTTGTTAGGGATAATGATCACTACGTAGTAATGAAAAAACTACAAAGATACTCAAAGAATGTAACAGGTACAAATGCCTATTGGTGCGATGTCAAGGAAAAATTAAAAGCCACGATAACACAAATGGGCACGCCAACTATATTTTGGACATTGAGTATGGCTGATTTTCACTGGCCAGACATTCATGATTTATTTTCTTCAAATGACGAATCTGAATCTGCTGATTTTAGACAAAACATTGTTGATAATCCTCATATAGTAGATTGGCTTTTCACTGAACGAGTAAAAAGTTTTGTAAAACATTGGTTATATGAATCTTTAAATGCAGAATGGCATTGGTATAGGTTTGAATTTGCAGTTATGCGTGGTTCTATACATTGTCACGGTTTAGCAAAATTGAAAGATGATCCAGGAATATGTGAGTTGACTGAGAAGGCTCTGCAAGGTTTTTTGGCTCAACAAACTTTATCAAATCAAACAGAGATTGACCTTGAAAATAATACTCTTTTAAATCTTGCTGTAATCGAGGGAAACAATGCTGAAAGGCAAATCTGTGATTATGTAGATTCTTTAATGACAGCTATGAATCCAATTGAAGGACCTGTTGATGAATGGGAAAAGCCAAATGTTCATCCATGCAAAAAAAGACTTGAGGATATACCTGAAGAGGATTTAGAACAAGATTACATAGATCTAGCAAATAGCGTGCAACGGCATACAAAATGTAGTTCAGCCTATTGTCTAAGAACTAAGAATGACAAACAGGAATGTCGTTTTAAATTTCCTTTTGAATGCTGCGAGAAAACACATTTAACCTTTGAAAAAGTAAAATTGAAGGGAGGCGGTGAAAAGTATGTTCCAAACATTGTTCTGAAAAGAAATGATCCTAGAATGAATAGGCATCAACAGCTTCAATTACAATCATGGAGGGCTAATTGCGATATACAAATTATCCTTGACCACAATGCTTGCTTGAATTATATTGCCAAGTATGCATCAAAAGCAGAAAAGATATCTGACGTTGCAAAAGAAGCGTTTACATCTGTCATTGGTAATCTTTCAGGAAAGGAAACTTCTGGTAATATTTTTCGAAAACTGATTATCAAATCTGTCGGTGAAAGAGACTTTAGTGCTCAAGAAGTAATGCATCAAATTATGTCTTTGAAACTACATTGCTCTTCATTTGATGTTGTAAGTTGCTCTCTTGAGGGATCAAGACAAATGAAAATTGACAATGATGGCGTTGAAACCAAAACCTCTTTCTTAGATGATTATGCTTCCAGATATGTTTATGAAGACAATGAGATTAGGCAAAGTAACCTCATAGATTTTGTTTCGAACTGGAAAATAAGTGCTAAAGACAAAAAGATTCAAAAGAGGAAAAAGGCAGTTGTTGTTCGTACTTTTCCAAATTATAGTCCAAACCCAAAGAGTGACAGTTATCCTTTATTTTGTAAATTCCAATTGATCAAGTACAAACCATGGAATGATTCTGTAGACAGTCTCTGGGAAGGTTTACAAGCAACAAATGAGACATATTGCCAGAAATGGAAAGAATTCATTAACAGCTCTTTAGGAAGAGAATTAGTTCCGAATTGGAAAAGGCATTACATCAATGCAAACAATTTTGAATATCAGGTTGAAGATGAAGAAAATGAAGAGGAAGAAAGTGAAAATATTTTTTTACGTGAAGATTGGATGGATATAGCAGACCTGAATTCCATGCCCAATAACGTTTCTACAGAAAATCAACAATATTGGACTGATTCTTATGATTCTTATACTCAAGATCAAATTAATGCAATGCCCTTTTGGATTGAAGAGAAAAAAAAGACTTTTGAAAATGATAATCCCACAGATTATAGTCAATATCAAGTTGAGAACTTAAATGCAGAGCAGCTCCAAGCTTACAATATTGTACATGATCATGCTCAAAATATAAATGCTGACCCTTTACAAATGATAATCACTGGGATTGCAGGAAGTGGAAAGTCATATTTAATAAATTGCATTAAAAAACTCCTTGGCAAAAAGTGTTTATTGACATCTTATTTTGGTATTGCTGCCTTTAATATTAATGGAAGAACATTGCACAGCACTCTCAAATTGCCAATTCGAAGCAAGTTAAAGCATGAACTCAAAGGAAAGTCACTTGACAATTTACAAACTAACCTTAAAGACATAGATTATATTATTATTGATGAATTCTCTGTAGTAGGCCAAAGATTGCTAGGCTGGATAGATAGTCGCTGTCGTCAAGCAACAAGAAAATTAGAAACTTTGTTTGGTGGAATATCTATTATATTAGTAGGAGATGTTGCACAGTTACCACCAGTCATGGATGATGTATTGTACCATTCTTTTCCAAAAAATGAAATTGCAGTTGCAGGTTATCTGGCCTATTGTTGTTTCAGAACTGTCGTAAAACTTAAAGCAAATATGAGATCTGCTGGTGAGGATGAGTCACAAAAGAAATTTAGAAAAGCTTTGAAAAATTTGAGAAATGGAAAATCAACCATGGAAGACTGGAATTTTTTCTTGACCAGACAACCTGAAAAAAACCTTGTTGTCTATAATAAATGCATCAGGCTATCCTTTGCAAATGAAGTTGTCAGAGAACATAATGGGAAAATGTTGGATTCTTTACAATCACCCATTGCAGTCATTAAAGCAAAAAATACTCCACCAAGTGCGTCAAAATCATCCTCAGAAGAATTTGGTTTAGCAAATGAAGTTTTCCTTGCCAAAGGTGCCAAAGTAATGCTTACAAGAAACTTGTGGTCAGATGTGGGACTTTGTAACGGAAGTTTAGGCATTGTCAAAGACATAATATTCCAAAGAAACCACTTGCCACCTGCGCTTCCTATAGCTGTTATAGTAAAATTTGATAGATATACAGGGCCAAGTTTTTTTGATGATGAAGATAATTGTGTTCCAATTGTGCCTATCATAGAAACTTCATCTGAAGATAACGTACAGAAAGAAAGAATGCAAATACCTTTGAAACTTGCATGGTCGATAACTATTCATAAATCTCAAGGTCTTACATTGGATAAAGTTGTAGTGGATTTGGGTAAGAAAGAAAGCATGGATGGTTTAACTTATGTTGCATTATCACGTGTGAAAAAGCTAAATGACATGGTAATTGAATCATTTCCATTCGAAAGAATCAATAAATTGAGTGACGGTAAAAGATTCAAATTTAGAGTACGCGAAGAAAGCAGACTAGAAGAATTAGCAGCACGAAACAAGCCTTAGAAGTAATTAGATGGAATAATTTAGTATATGTCATGTCAAAATCATTGCATGGGGGGGGGCTCAGGGCAGGGAAGGGTATTTTGCAAAAAGCAATATTTTCTTTTCCTTTGAAATACATTCTTATCCAACGAGTGAAATTATTTAGTACTTTTTATCATGAAAAATCGATGAATTTAAGATAAGAAAGATTTCAAAACTGGTCCAACTACAGGGTGTCCTATGAAAAATTCCCCAGAACAATAGATGAAAACATTCTTTTGTTTTAAGAGGAATTTTTCATTGGATACTCTGTACTTTAAATATCTTGATCATGAGTAGAAGCCTTGCATAGACTTTTCAAATCCTTACATTATTTTTTTTATATTTTTATCCTAACTTATAGAATATTATATTGTTTTGTAATACATGAATTTTTTTATATCTTTATAATAAATTTGAAGGATATTATATTTTTATACAGAATTATTGAAATTACGTATTATTTATGATTTTGTACAAATTTTATTTGATTGATTGAATTTACATTTATTACTTCCAAGTTCCAAGTTGATTACAATAATGTGAATGTGAATTGATGTTTGATCTTTACCACAGAACAATAATGAACAATGATAAAAATGATAATAGTAGAACAATGAATGAATATGGACAAAAGTGATTATTTTTGGTGATTGAATTGGCAACGAAATTCCGCTGTAACGAAAATTATTCGAGAATCGTCATTCAACATACTCTACTCCCAACGACAATGCTTAAAAATCCTGTATTATGGAACTTTGACAGTAAGTACAAATAATCTTTTCATTGTGTACTTTTATAGGACTAAGGTTTATTAATCTTTTATGTTTAACCTGTGTTCTTATTGATACTTACCAGTCACTATTTGGGAAATTAATATCAAAAATTGAAAGAAACTTGTGAACTATTTTGAGGAAATTTCAGTACACTCACCATATTATCATTTAATTTCATGTTTCTTATTTTCCATTTTAAGCTTATCTTATGAAAGAGGATTCATTTACTTTGACAACGCAATATTGCCTCGTTACTGCTACGATTACCACGTTACGTCATCATTTTCCATCCTTCTACACGATATTGCTGTTACAACTGCAAGATAACTGGCATATCAATTTTGTCCATGAGATCCCTTGTCATGTCGTTGGGAAAAGTCCTGGATACGCTATTTCCTGGTTTCTGCTCATCAATATTGCCTCGTTACTGCTACTATTACCACGTTACGTCATATCATTTTCCATCCTTTACACGGCGCTGTTCTAGCTTCTAGATTACTGGTAAATCCATTTATTGTTAACAATTTTGGATCACGATATCCTTTGTTAAACCCTTGGAAAAACTCCTAAGTACGTTGTTACCTGTCAATTTTTGGTTCCTGCTCGTTATGTTTCTCGCTCATAGCATTTCTTACTTATGTTTGGTTCTACTATGGGTCATTTATATTACAAATTGGTTGGAATATACTAACATGTCTTTTGAGTATTTTAGTATCTGTAATTGACTCTACCTGGACACTTTTGCTAATGAATATTTTAAGATTCGTATTTTATTATTTGTAAAAGTAATTCACGTTTTTAGAAAAAAATATATTTCATTTATGTTAGCTTTATCGTTGATATCTCAAAGAAAATGCTTTTGAGAAGAATCATTCGAATTATTCCTATAATCATTTCCAAACTTTCGCTATAAAGCATTAAAAAGCTTTAATAAGCATTAATTAGTCTTTAATAAGCATTAATTAGTCTTTATAAATGCTTATAAATAGGCATCTGTAGCGGGTGGCAGTTAGTGAAAGCTATGGCTAGTCTTAAAAAATGTATTCGTTCCAACACCCGGAAATTCTCACTACCGACTGCATTGAAAAAGTAAACCAAAAGAACATTATCCCCACAGAGAAAAATACTCACTATCCTTATTATAATTACACAATGATTTCACACTCACCATAGAGGTAATAAAAGTTAGATTGAGTCTAACAACCTTTCTGTAATAGCCAGAGAAGTCATAAAACTCTTTAGAAATTTCTCTCAAATCGGCCTCCTTTGATTACCAATCATTGATAGTAAAAATCAGTCAAGATATAAGATTATAAGAACTAAAGTAAAGTTATTCTGTCCAACGAAACCTCGTATTTTTAGGTAAAATGCGAATTTTTTTCGAGTAATAATTCCTTTATAGTTTTAAAAGAAGTTTTTATTTTATCGGGAAACTTTCGAGAGGTAAATTCCTTCAAATTTTGCGAATTCTTTGTTGTTTGTGGAAGGTTCTTTGCTATAAATATATTTAGATCTAAAATAGCAGCTGCCTCAAAATTTTGATAGAAATATAGTTGAAAGATTGGCATTAGTAAATATGTAAAAATTGACAAAATTTGCTGAGGATTCCCCGAGCAGCGAACATTTTAAATTCGATGTTCTGTGCTTATTCTTGCAAGGTTTTCTTATGTTTTATAAACAAAAATGTCATCACACAATGAACGAATTAAAAATGTAGCGTGATTTTATTCAAATTCTCTTCGACTCAAGTATTCCCATGAGCAAAAGCAAAATTAATGGCTTTTTCCCAAAGCAACAGAGCAACAATTTGCTATCAGCGATACAATACAATAGAATAGTAGGAGTGGTATCTCCATCTCTACCTTTATTACTTCCATGCACTCACATAAAGAAAGTAAGTATAGCTTCAAAGACAATACCTTTCACAGCGGTAAACAATAGAAATTATGAATTCCCCACCACTTAATACCAAGGATCATCAAGAGATCCATCCTCTTTGGCGTTTTATTTCATTCCCACTGGGAATCATTGGGACATGAGCGTGCGCAGACATCTATATGCGTAGCGCCAGAGTAGGGACACTTGAATGGCATGGGAAATTGAAACAAGATAGATCTACTGCTAATTTTTGAAAAAATGAACCAATGCCTGAAAACAAAATAATCACTAGATGGACGATGCTATAACGTCCGTTAAATAGATAGTAAGCGCGAAAAGATATATAGGCGAGGATTTTACAGCCGTAATTGGAGAAAAAAATGTATCGGCGGTAGAGTTTAGAACAACACATGTTAATTAGAAACAATCAGCTTGAGAATTGGTTTTCATTTGTATTGTGTCATAAAATGAGTTTAATTTTTTTCTAAAACAACTCCTCTATAGGGAATTAAACTTGCCTTTCATTAATACGTCATATTGTAAAGACACTTCATCGTGTAGACTTTTGCAAATGACCTCGGACAAGTCTCGACGTAACAAACCCTACTATCGTCAGCTACATCAAAATACTAGTGTTTGGTACAGGCTATGTTTACTCCGCCCCAGGCTTACATTCGTTTTTAAATTCATTCCGCCTATCCCAAACATCCCCATTTTAGTGAACTTGTGTTAACCTAGTCACTATTTGTTTTTCGGGGAAATTTTTTTGAACAAAATTTTATAAAGTCTACGTTAGAATCTCCATAATAGCGCACCGCGTTGAATCTAAAAATAGATTTTATTTTTGACATAATCATTACTCTCGATGTGTTTGTACGAGTTCCAATCCCATCAACCTTTGCGCTAATCTCTTTTGCATACGTTAATTGCATCGTTTGACAAAAGATATATAACAGCTTGCACGTATCTTTAATTCTATGCCACGGAAAGTCATGTGACATCTTTTTCAACCAATAAGATTTAATAATTGCGAGGGTAAAACAAACACTATGGTTTAACTCACTAAAAGATTATGCTTACTGAAAACACATAATTAATCTTTAGTAAGTGTTCTGTTGTACCCCAGTTCTGACGTCATGCCGTGGCGAAGAATTGAGCCGCGTTGAATTGTGGGATTGCAACTCGTACAAATGTCAAAAAAAGTGAAAAGTAATAATTTTGACGTATGTGTTGCGGAGCGCTATTAGAACTCTCGCGGGCTGTAAAGAAATGAGCGCGTGAAACTTATGTTTAATGTATTATCGACATAACATAATAGTTAGGACATGTTGTGGTTGTTAGGTTGTGGCAGTAATTATTGCTGGTTTTGTCCAAATACAGGCGCCATTCATTTTGAAAGCAACATTTCAAAGCGAAGGTTAACTCCTCTTTTATTCGACAGATCATATCAACAACAGTTACCAATTTATCCTCAATTTGAGAGTGTTTTTATATTGTTTTTATATTCAACTATTCTGCATATAAAGGTCTATAAAAAATATACAATAAAATAATAAAATATACAATAAAATAATATCTCTCCTAGAAAATACTCGTATATGGGGGTTGGATGTATTGTCTGGGTGGTAGCAAAAGAATGTCATACACTATCCTTGTCCGGGGGGAGGTAATTTCCACCTTAATGGGGCTAAAACCAACGGGGGGGGTTAAACTTTTGTGCGGGGGTGAACTCCAGAAAAATGTTATAATATCAATGTTATAAATGTTTTATCCTAACCTAATGTATATATCTACTGAAAGATCCCATGAATAAGGATAAAAATATTAGTAAAATAAAACACTTCCTAATACATATAGAATTGTTAAAGTAACAAAATTTAGCGATCCTTTAAAAAGATTTCGGAAGAAATGAAGGCTTAAAACTTATACTCTTAAATGCCCAATGAAGACAGGTACTAGGTCACAGTGTGGATGTGCCTTCCATCACGCATCAAGCTCGCGCGAAAGAGCGCGCACACATTATCGCCTACATGTCATCTCCAGTACATTTTAGATTATTCATTGAAAACAGATTACAATATAGTCATTTTTCATGTCTCGATTATTCAATTCTGAATAAAAGACATTCAGCGAAAGAAAGAGAAACACCTGGGTAATCTAGTTAGAAAAACCGAAAGTAAATGGTAGACAAAGTAATGAGCCAAGGCAAAACGAGATTAGTTTCATAGTACCACTATGAAAGAAACCGCCTCCGGCGGTCGATTAAGTTTGAATAAGATATAACGAACTTACTTTTAAAGTGGATAAATTTCGTGTGGTCGAGTTTTTTTCGTGAATCTAGATTTTGATTTTTCAGAGGGCATACAGTATATTATTTTCAAGCATGGAGTGGCTCGAATGAATTGTGTCAAAATTTATCCACTTAAAGTAGGTTGTAACGTTTCTTATAAGGTTGCAAGTCCTCTTCCGGTATACCATCGCCTTTTGTCCAAGTTGGTTCTTTGTATGCGACCCATTTCACAGAAAACATATACCCATCTGTACTCTCGTAATGGTCGAGAATCTTCTCTATATATCCCTCTCCTTTCTTGTCTTTCTCGACCACCTGTCTGAGAGTGACTCTCAACTTTAATGAGTTTGGGACGTAATCGTCAGGTTTTAACCACTCACAAAAGTCTTCCATTCTGATGTCAAAGAAATCGTCGCTTTCACCCTCATTTTCTTCCAGTTCTGACTCATTCGATCTTGGTTTCGGACCTGTGGAAAAACAAAGAATTTTTTCAAAGTTGCAAGAAAGCAAAATTAGTATAAAACGGTCTTTAACTAATGCATCGTAACTGAGAATTGTTTTTAACATTTAAATTTTAGACAACCACAAATTCTCCTTAATAATAGCTCGAGAAATAAATAAACGGTGACAAGTCTAATTTATAGAGATATAAAAGGTGAAAATATAAATTTAACTCGTACAAAGGAAGGATATATTGTCGATGTTTTCCTTTATAAGTATCAATTCTTTCTTTGTCATCAATGCTGGGTTTCGAAAATGAAAGCCTTCTGGTAGCCCAATTACTTCAACAGACCCTTCCACGATTGCTTTATACGGCACTGTGGTTCTTCCTATTTGTAACGCGCCTAAACCCATTTGAATAAAAAGGAAATATTGTCGAATATATCAATAACGATGTGTTTGTAAATGTCATTTATGGCATTCATTTATACCCCCCCCCCAAATACTCTACGATAGCCTCAAAGCGAGTTTTATTAATAATCAATTAATAACGAAGAGAGAATTTGAAATATGAAGCATGTTCACTAAAAACATTTTTCTACGGTAAAGAAATTACCTTGTTCCGTCCATATAGTTAAAATAACGAAAGACAAAATAAAATACAACATACGAATTTTATTATTAAGAAGGTCGACAACTTCTTTTCTTGCAGCTTGACGAGGTTCTTGATTTTCCTCCGCAACTTTACCCAATATCCCTAAATGTAAAAAGAGAACTTTAATTTCGAGTGCACACAAAACCGCGACAGAGAGGCTTGACAGCTTTAGCAAAATTTCCCCGAAATTTAAAAGGTATAATAAGGATGGAACGCCTCCATTTGCCTCCTAGGTCAATTTCGTGTTTCTCCAGAAACTGTACCAAAAAACCTACCCAAGTCGATTTAGGTATGTCAGTCCAAACCCAGAGGTGCACTGTGGAATCGGATTATGTATTTCAATCCAACAATTAAGCTATACTCACCGTCCATGAATTGAGCAAACCTCCACTCCAGGCGGTTTTCTGCCTCAAGAAAACTAGCAGATCTTAAACTTCCGCAGCTGTTGACTCCTTCTTTTGTGGCTCTCTCGTCATTGGTGTCATAGTCCATAACAAGAACTTCTACCCCATAACCATCCAGCTCTTGACACTAATTTTGGAACAGAATTGCAGGAAAGTATTAAACTGATATTAAAATTTCTAGTATAATCACATCCGAAACTTACTAATATCTACCTGAAATATACTACACCTTACAAAAACTTCAAATCGAAGGCAAACTTAAGTAATTACATACCATTCTAGATATCTTTTTCCTGGTATCATTAATTTTTGATCGTTGATCCTCAATCGGCAATTCGTGAAAATCAGCAACCACTACTGCTTCAGCCTCGTCTTCGTAAATCTTTCGTTCAAACTTCGAAATCTGTCCCCATTTCTCATTTGCCTTCGCCAAAGCAATTTGTGGGTCGTATACAGTACCTTACGAAAAAAACCACATATGTACTAAAAAGTATATTTACTACGAGTATTTTTGATGTTGTTGTAATACAACATGTCCCCTCGCAGTCGCAGTAAAAGCTTTTACGTGTCACCAGATTGCAAGTAAAAAGTAACTTTTCACAATCATCACACAATTGAGTTTTTGCACGAGTTTAAAAAAAAAAAACGAAAAACATATTTCTCAATCCTTCACTCCTAGGAACTCAGCGTTGTAAGAATTATTAGGCATGTAATAAATAAACGTAAAAACAAACCTTCTAACTCTTTGAAGTATTTCTTTCTGAATACATCATATGCCCTTGGTTTTGTTAGATATAATTTGTCCCTCTTTGACACTTTTGGAGGCTTGTTATGGTTACTGATCCAGTCCTTAAGAGAAAAAGGGATTGATTAAACTTGATTTCCTTCACTAACTTTTAAGGAAAATGAAATTATCATCATCACTATTCGACCGCAGTTGAGAAATCTTACGCAGTCTTACTAAATATAGGCTTGGAGACCGAAAAGTACATAGACCCCGATCGGATACCAAGGCTAGTTCATTATCAAGGCTATTCAAAGTAAGGCGAACTGTAATATTATGAATACGATTTAGTATACATACCTTAACTTGCTTCTCCGAAAGACCAGTCTCTTTAGCAGCTTGAGAGATCATCTGCCTTGCTTCAAGATGGTCTTTTCCTTATTATAATAATCTTGAAGGAGGGTCTTCTGCTCTGGTGTTTTTGCGTTGTTGGCTCTTTTTGACATTTTTATTTATTTATACTTTACTAAAATTTAAAATCGATAATGTTTTTCACTTCGGAGCTTATAATCAAACACTGTGTTTGAATTTAGTCCAATTTATTAATAAGGTCAAACGGACGCCAATTACCTGAGCCCAATAACAAGAAATATTCATAGCGTAATTTGACCGTGAACTCGAACAAAACCCCCTTATGTGTTGTCGATTGACACTAATACACCACAACTTAAACAATGAATTTTCTTTGAGAATGAGAATAAGAGATGGATATCTAAATAATATCATAATCGAGAATAAGCTACTCGAAAAAAGATTCGCTATTTCATGGCTTATAAGCAGGTTCTAAGTTCCCCTGAGAAGTGGCCCCTCTGGGCCCCTAGAATTTAGGTTGCCCCTTCTTGTGAAATATCCTAGGTGGCCTCTAAGTTTGAGAAACTAAGAAAATTTGAAGAATTGATACTGTAGATATGCTTTTTTAGAAGTATCATCTATCATCGTTTTGTTAAGCACAATCAAAGAAATACAAGAGTCTGAATAAGTTTGTACAAGTAAATAACAAAAAGTTACTATTATTATAACAAAAGATTTCTTTAAAGAGGTTTGTAAAAAGTATTAAACTTTTGTAAGTGGGGGTGCAAATCCCTTGCTAGACAGTTATTAACCAAGCAGTGCAAGATATCAAAGGTTTTTTAGAAATCACTGTGCAATAACTAGTTTCAAAGAATGAATTTTGAGTTTTCCTCCCACCATTGCTTGGTCTGAATAGAAAACATCAGTAATAAATTTAGGTGACCCCTAGCTGAGAAGATTGTCCCTAGCCTTAGACTAGAATCAGGTACTAGTTGCTGTTGAGAGGGGGTGAAGCCATGCCTTTCGATCTGTTTTTACAAATACTCTTGTTGACAAAAGAAAAAGGTAAGAAAAAACTTAGCTTTGGGCTTTTCCAGAAAAAATTCGTTCATGGGGGGTGGAGGATATATTATTTTTTCTGTGATCTACCCCTGGACATTTCGATTTTTCACCCCCTGGACACGTGTTTTACCCCTGGACAAGCATCAAGTTGACCCCCTGGACACAAATATTTACCCCTGGACATCGCAGATTTACCCCATGGACATGGCAGTTTTTCAGGGTTTTTTCAATACCCCTGGACAATATATCCTCCACCCCCCATGAATGGTTTTTTTCTGGAAGAGCCCTTTGTAAATGTAGTCGTGAAACTGTGAAAAGTTTTGAAAAGTGGTATTTATTTTTGTTTATTTTTCAAACAAAAAGCATCTCGAGGTATGTTTTTTTCATTGAAATTCTGCTTGACGCAATCCTTAGAAACGTACGCTGAATCCTTTACTTTCTTTAACATCATGAGAAAAAAAATTAAGAAAAACCTCTCATCTTAAGTCTTGAGCTAGAAATATGGTTTCCCTGTCATCTTAAAGCAGCAAAAGATAAGTTAATCGGCCGTTCATTGAAAATGGAACGCTGTACGGAGGCTGTGATGAATTCTATTTTCAGATTTGGTACGCACAGGCAATGGAAACAAGTATCATAAGAACTAGTAAGAAAACATAGCCTGGACTCTTTCCCAGAGAGTATCTGCTTTTTCTCTAAAATCAGCCTCAGCTTGACAACCATCAGCAAAAAAGCTGATTCTTGACTCGAGAACGTCATCCAGCCCAAAATCACGTCTAGCCAGTAAAACTTTTTTGACCAATTCACCAAACGAATAAACATCAGTCGAAAAACTGACTGGCGAGCCTGTGAATATCTCAGGAGCAAAATGTCTCTGTTCAGGGAATTTTCTCAGTAAAAATTTAGAGAGGTTTGGTTTGACGCTTTCAGAGCGACAGGCAAATGAAAAACCAGCAATAACAGGCTCCCATTCTTTCAAAATTACGTTTTCAGGAACAATGTGATTATGAATGATTCCTTTTGAAAATAGAAAATTCAGTCCACAAGCGAACCTTCTATTAACTCTCTGAAAACGAAAAAGTTTTTGAATGTAGACTTTTGCATCATAAAGTCGAGCCTTGTTCCATCTTGGTAATACATAACGTGGGACAAAACACCACTTATGCCCACCAAACCCATGGTACGAACAATGTTTTTGTGTTTGCCAGTAAAGACTAGAAGCCGGTGTTCATGGCTTAAGATTGAAATTCCTTGATGCCCAAAAATATCAGTTTTAGTGCATTTAACAGCAACAGAATCATTAATATCGCGAAACCAGTATCGCTTGACATCGCAAAAAAAGCCGGCGGGTAAATTCGTGACTTTTAATCCCTTAAATTCACTCTCATCGAGGAATATGGGCTCTTCTTTTTGCAAAACGCAGTCCCCGGAATGGAAGGCGTTAGAAAAAAGGGATGCATCCACTAACGATGCCGAACGCGTTTGCCCAAGTTGCTCTACCATCTTTTGGTGGGTGTAACTCGCACTTGTCATTGAAAGGGAAGCATTTTTCTCGCGTAAAACTGAGATAGTGTGTGCCTGTTCACTATTCACCTGTTTCAACCTATCAATTTTCTTTCTCTGATGTTCTTCAACAGTTACTTCTTTAGTCCTCCACTTGAAGCGCTTACTCTTAGGATGGTCATTCTAAAAGAAAAAACATTTTCAAATTGGAAAATCAAACAAAACTTTGAGCTCTTAAACCCGAAAACCAGATACATCATCCTATGATCTCCTTACATACCACACAACACTAAAGGTCAAATTTTGATTCTCAAAAGGTGTGTATCAGCCTATTTCTGACAATAGGCCATTTCATAATGAAAGCTCCTCATTAGAGGACAATCAGTCCTAATTCCCCATCATTCATTAGCCTGTGTAGCAAAGATGTATATAATCGTTTTTGTGATGTAAAGTCTATTCGAAATGGAAAATAGACATCGTAATGTCTTCTCTTATAACTATGTTCATCCATTACGTTTCCGTTCTGTTCCGAACCGAGATGAAGTCTTTCTACTGCCAGCTGTAATTTTTCAATAAGTTTCATTAAGTTTTAGAACAGGACGGAACGATAACTTGTGAATACGGTCTAAATTGATAAAGAAAAGAAAGCCTAAACGACACGAAAATCATATTAAAAATGTTACAATAAGAAAAAAAGGAATGCAGAATCAACAAAACAAAAGAGAATCGCACGTCAGCCTTCCCACAAATATGAATATCTCTGATTTACCTCTCGTTGTTCAAATTCGACATTGTCTGATAAATCATTTCCATTTTCTTCTACATCAGACAAAGGCTGAAAAATTTTTCATTCAGAATAAACGAGCAATTTACATCTTATTTCAATACATAAACAGAATTTTAACTTAGGTCACTTAATAGTCGTTTCATTTTAATCGTCTTTAAAGGCCGTTTAAATGAATTATAGAGAAATTGCCACGAAATCTTTTACCAGAGTTATACGGTGGTAGAAACTCAATTTCAAATTCGATTTGTTAAACTAAATTAAGTGACCCTGTCTCAAAGCAGAAAAAAACTGCACAAACCAATGAAAATACAGTGTAAACTTTAAATACAGTGTGAACTTTAAGTCGCCTAAATCTTTTCTCTTACACGTTTGAAATCCAACTTAAAAGAAAGGACGTGGTAAAGCAAAGTTCTTGGAATTTTCCCCTACTACTTGGATTATTTTAAGTCCAATATTAAGGCTTGAAAATATAAATCCAAAATGTCACCTCTTGTGTACCATTTTGAATGTCAGGTATTTGGAGCTGCAAAGATACCTAAAAAGATTTGTGCACCATTAAACTCATACCAAACGCAAACTTTACTCAATTATTATATGTATGTAGGTGTATTATCTTTGTATGTTTGAAATCAAAGGCTAGATTCTCTCCATCGAGAGTGTATGTTTCAATTTTTAAGACTAAGAATTAGACAAAGAATTAAAAATGGATTTAATAATGAAAAGAAACAATCTAATGACCATCATATAATTGCGGATTCAATGTAAACCGAATCTTCCCCAAAAATCAATTGACAATTAATGCTTATAAATAATAGAGTACTTTTTCATCTAAACCTTCCTTATTCTCTCAGCTAATTTTTTTGAGAGTTTTAAACAAAGTGAGGAGACTTTATATCGAATTTTGTTGTGATTTTTTTTTCATATCATGAAGTTTTTTGTATTAAAATTGCTGAAGAGTTGTAATAAATAGTCGAATTTCATAAGAGTAATTCAATTACCTTAAACTGAGAAGATAACTGTTCACCAATTTGTATGAAAATTTCCTCAACGCTCAATTCGTCCACCATGGATTCTATTTTCTTCTGAATTATTAGACAAAAAAACAACTTAAAACTTAATAAGATATACTTTGCTCTTTCTGCAGTATTGATCAAGCAAATAATTTTCATTATAAGCAATGTTATTTGGTGTAATTATAAATTTAAAATAAATAATTTATAGTCACCAGAAAGGAACTACTAATTTGTAATTAGCACCTTCTGATCTTTCTTCAATTTTTCTAGTACTCTTCTCTTACGGCTACTATTTCCATCAAGTTCAGGGTGAAGAGTGCCTTTAATTTGTTTCCACATGGCTGAAAGGAAAAAAAAAATGATAGAAACTCAGTGAATTTAAAAACGATAGAAAATATAGTAATAAAACTGGAAGTTAACCCTCTAATTCTATTAACATCCTTAACAAACTCATACCTATGTAGCTTGATCCTTTAAAAAGAACCCAAAAAAACTTTTCATCTCATGCCACTGTATGAATTCTTTACCAGAAAAAGATTTTAAATCGATCAATCTCATTAAAACAACAACAACAAAAATTTGGCTCAGTAAATGTCTTTTCCCACGTTTACTTGTCTGGCCTATGGAGAGTCTTCATTCCAAAAAGTGCGAGAAAATTAATGGCTATCTGGAGATTCAATACAATAGTTTTCTTTGTTTCTTCACACAGGAACACTTTCGGAACTGTACTTAGTGTAATACAGCAAATATTACTTAATTTTGGCTATACCAAAGGAAATCGTTATTCTTTAAAAAATATTCCATGAATAAAATCTGCTAATATTGATAGTAGTATTAAAGGTAATTTTTGGTATAGTAGTATTGATCAGGTAATTTTTGGTAAACAGTTATTGGTAAACAATGACTTACAAATTTCACCAATATGGCACAAGGCAAAACAGATATACAAGGAATTTGGAGTTGTTTTTAATAAATGACCATGAACCTGGAAGTTTTCATGACAATGAGAAAAAAATGAATTCCCTAGATTGTTTGTTTTCACTTACTCACTTTACTCACTTCCTTTACAGTAGGGGGATTCCATTCTTTTCTGTAAACTTTCTGTATTTTTTACTTTCAAAGTGGAAAGTTTTCTGTACAATGATGATGATGGAATCTATATCATTTCATTATGATGGACGATGAAAATCAAGCCTTCCAGCCAGGAGCATTTCTGCTTTTGGCATGTTCTTTCCATCACACAAATGAAGAACGAATGTACATCTTTAGACAAAAACTTAATGCCAACAGTGATTTAAAGAAGTGCTTCATAGAAAAAAATCATTCAAACATTTTGTCGGACTTGTCAAAAATTTTATGGCTTGAACAATTGAGCAAAATACCCTGATTTCAATCCTGCATTCTCAAGCTTTTGTCAGCCAAAGATTTCAGTGATGATACTAGTTGAGATAATTTCCATAAAAAACATGAATAATTCTTGCCTAGAAATAGGCCCTGAAGTATTTTTGAAAGTAAAATATTACAGTTTTTAGCTGCTCTTTTTGCCCTAATTTTTCCAATGATATATTTATTTTTTGAAGACTCTGGCTTAATATTTCTTTTGTTAAATGTTAAGTCTCCTACCCACATTTAAAAATAAAGTCTCAACCAGTAATTCCTACCTTCTTAAAAGAACTCTTCCTAATGATGTCATTTTAAATAATAAAAAACTCCAGTATTAACAAATCAATAACACACTGACAAAAAGTGGGTATTGAACTAAATCTTTTCCTGTTTTGTTTTGATGCTGGAGTTTTTAATTATTTGAACATGACATTGTGATTAGGAAAAAGGTCTTTTATTCCTATTTCTAAAGAAGGCTGACGAAATTAGAAGGGGGCTGTCATGGACCAACCTGCGTTACCTAATCATTATAATCAATCGAAGCCAATCAAATTAATTGAAGACCATAGTCAATAGACCTTTTACAGCTCACGATGTCATGTTGAATAGTTAAAAACTCCAGCATTAAAACAATAACACATGAATGCAGAATTAGTAAAACAGTGTAATAAATTTTTCTTCTCATTGTTTTGATGATGCTGGAGTTCTTAATTATTCAGCGTAACATTGCGTTCTGCAAAAGGTATATTCGAAAGATTTATATACATTTTTTGAAGCTTATTAATTGACGACTTTGATTCCTTTGAAAATCAATTTGATAAACTTACCTGACTTCAATTGACTTTGATTGAATTTCAATTGAATTTGACCCAGACTCTCCCAATCGATACAATATATACAATCGATATAGCTCTTGATCAGACCAATTGATAACAAATCGCTGGATTGGATAGCGATTGGTTTCAATAATCGATAGGTATAATGGATAATCATTAAAACCGTTTAAAAAATTGCCTCATTATAAAGATGATCGATGTTAAACGATTTCATCATTTCAATCCACGAAGACGGAGTACGCACATCAAACTTTCAAAACACGCAATTTTTTTCAATCAGCGGTTTTATTCCCAGGAGAATAATTTATCGTCAGCCGAATAAGGATTATTTTTGTACCTTTGCTAGTGATTTTTCAGCTTGAGTTCATGTATGTCTAATGTTATGGTTTTTTGAAGTGCTTTTATATTTATTATTTTATATTTATATTTTGCATATGTTTTGCATACTTTCTAAGGGAATTTCACCATGGCAATTCGGCCACCATAATTTTTGCATACAATTCAATATGGCGGATGGAAAGGTGAAAAGGTCTATTCAATCGATGATCAATGGATACTAAAGATTTTGGAATAGGCTTGATTACCTATCCATTGTCGGAACCAATCAATATCTAATCTATCGATTGGTCATTGTTTTCGTTGAAAAAATGTATTGTTTGTTTGTATTGTATCGAGTGGGAGAGCCTGGTTTGACCAGGGTTTGACTGTTTGACTTCTTCGAAAACATCGACAAGAGAAGGTCTAGTATACACATCTCTACTAATGCATAAATGCCTTTGATAGGATATTCCCTCCTCTATTGAAATCTATACGGACGTCAATCAATGGATATCAAGTAGCTATATTTGATTGGTTTCGTATAATTTTTCATTGGGAAAAGATCACAAGCAACAAGTGGTCGATGTTATGAAAGGCTGAAAGAGTTGATTGATGGTTTATCAATCAGCTATTAGGTAATCCAAGTCCTTGATATATACCGGTATATGATAATTTAATACCGCAATTTACATTTGATTTGATTTGGTTATCATCATGGGTGAATATGTGTAAAAAAGTTGTCAACAGAGAGAGAGAGAGAGAAGTTTGCATGAGTGCAAATAAAATATGAAAATGGTTGTTCAAATCCATAAACTTTATAATAAATTAGAGAAGAAACTGAGTTACAAACCTTGAAAATAAACACTCATGAAGACATCTTTCTGTAAGCGTGCAGTCGCCATGTTGTTTACGCTTAAAATGAAAAGCACCCGGATCCAGTAACTGCATGTAGGTATTTGAAAGAACGTTATCTGATGGTCATCCGCTACGCCAGTCATTAGAGATTCAGAGCAACAGCGTACTTCGATGAAGATCCGTATTTTTTTAATAGCGTAAACCGATGTCCATCCGCTACTATTTACATAGACGGGTGGATGGTGGGCGTTGCTACTTGTTCTACAGGCTGTAGGGTGGGTTTAAAGGCCTAACCAAGCCAAATGACTCACTGCATTTGGCTTGGCAGGGTAAACACGGAAATTTAAAGCCAATTTGAGGGGTTGATACTTGTTCTAAAGGCTGTGGGGTGGGTTTAAGGGCCTAACCAAGCAAAATGACTCACCGCGTTTGGCTTGGCAGGGTAAACGCGGAAATTTAAAGCCAATTTTAGGGGTTGATACTTGTTCTAAAGGCTGTGGGGTGGGTTTAAGGCCTAACCAAGCAAAAGAACTCACCGCGTTTGGCTTGGCAAGGTAAAAGCGGAAATTTAAAGCCAATTTTAGGGGTTGATACTTGTTCTAAAGGATGTGTGGTGGGTTTAAAGGCCTAACCAAGCAAAATGACTCACCGCGTTTGACTTAGCAGGGTAAACACGGAAATTTAAGGCCAATTTTAGGGGTTGATACTTGTTCTAAAGGCTGTGGGGTGAGTTTAAAGGCCTAACCAAGCAAAATGACTCACCGCGTTTCGCTTAGCAGGGTAAACGCGAAAATTTAAAGCCAATTTTAGGGGTTGATACTTGTTCTAAAGGCTGTAGGGTGGGTTTAAAGGCCTAACCAAGCCAAATGACTCACCGCGTTTGGCTTGGCAGGGTAAACGCAGAAATTTAAAGCCAATTTTAGGGGTTCATACTTGTTCTAAAGGCTGTGGAGTGGGTTTAAAGGCCTAACCAAGCAAAATCACTCACCTCGTTTGGCTTGGCAGGGTAAACGCATAAATTTAAAGCCAATTTTCGGGGTTGATACTTGTTCTAAAGGCTGTGTGGTCGGTTTAAAGGCCTAACCAAGCAAAATGACTCACCGCGTTTGGCTTGGCAGGGTAGACGCGGAAATTTAAAGCCAATTTTAGGGGTTGACACTTGTTCTAAAGGCTGTTGTGTGGGTTTAAAGGCCTAACCAAGCCAAATGACTCACCGCATTTTGCTTGGCAGGGTAAACGCGGAAATTTAAATCTAATTTTAGGGGTTAATACTTGTTCTAAAGGCCGTTAGGTGGGTTTAAAGGCCTAACCAAGCAAAATGACTCACGGCGTTTGGCTTGGCAGGGTAAACGCAAAAATTTAAATCTAATTTTAGGGGTTGATACTTGTTCTAAAGGCTGTGGGGTGGGTTTAAAGGCCTACCCAAGCAAAATGACTCAGGGCGTTTGGCTTGGCAGGGTAAACACGGAAATTTAAAGCCAATTTTAGGGGTTGATACTTGTTCTAAAGGCTGTGGGGTGGGTTTAAAGGCCTAACCAAGCAAAATGACTCACCACGTTTGGCTTGGCAGGGTAAACGCGGAAATTTAAAGCCAATTTTAGGGGTTGATACTTGTTCTAAAGGCTGTGGGGTGGGTTTAAAGGCCTAACCAAGCAAAATGACTCACCGCGTTTCGCTTAGCAGGGTAAACACGAAAATTTAAAGCCAATTTTAGGGGTTGATACTTGTATTAAAGGCTGTGGGGTGGGTTTAAAGGCCGAACCAAGCAAAATGACTCACCGCGTTTGGCTTGGCAGGGTAAACACGGAAATTTAAAGCCAATTTTAGGGGTTGATACTTGTTCTACAGGCTGTAGGGTGGGTTTAAAGGCCTAACCAAGCCAAATGACTCACTGCATTTGGCTTGGCAGGGTAAACGCGGAAATTTAAAGCCAATTTTAGGGGTTGATACTTGTTCTAAAGGCTGTGGGGTGGGTTTAAAGGCCTAACCAAGCCAAATGACTCACTGCATTTGGCTTGGCAGGGTAAATGCGGAAATTTAAAGCCAATTTTAGGGGTTGATACTTGTTCTAAAGGCTGTGGGGTGGGTTTAAAGGCCGAACCAAGCAAAATGACTCACCGCGTTTGGCTTGGCAGGGTAAACACGGAAATTTAAAGCCAATTTTAGGGGTTGATACTTGTTCTACAGGCTGTAGGGTGGGTTTAAAGGCCTAACCAAGCCAAATGACTCACTGCATTTGGCTTGGCAGGGTAAACGCGGAAATTTAAAGCCAATTTTAGGGGTTGATACTTGTTCTAAAGGCTGTGGGGTGGGTTTAAAGGCCTAACCAAGCAAAATGACTCACCGCGTTTGGCTTGGCAGGGTAAACGCGGAAATTTAAAGCCAATTTTAGGGGTTGATACTTGTTCTAAAGGCTGTGGGGTGGGTTTAAGGCCTAACCAAGCAAAAGAACTCACCGCGTTTGGCTTGGCAAGGTAAACGCGGAAATTTAAAGCCAATTTTAGGGGTTGATACTTGTTCTAAAGGCTGTGTGGTGGGTTTAAAGGCCTAACCAAGCAAAATGACTCACCGCGTTTGACTTAGCAGGGTAAACACGGAAATTTAAGGCCAATTTTAGGGGTTGATACTTGTTCTAAAGGCTGTGGGGTGGGTTTAAAGGCCTAACCAAGCAAAATCACTCACCTCGTTTGGCTTGGCAGGGTAAACGCATAAATTTAAAGCCAATTTTCGGGGTTGATACTTGTTCTAAAGGCTGTGTGGGCGGTTTAAAGGCCTAACCAAGCAAAATGACTCACCGCGTTTGGCTTGGCAGGGTAGACACGGAAATTTAAAGCCAATTTTAGGGGTTGACACTTGTTCTAAAGGCTGTTGTGTGGGTTTAAAGGCCTAACCAAGCCAAATGACTCACCGCGTTTGGCTTGGCAGGGTAAACGCGGAAATTTAAAGCCAATTTTAGGGGTTGATACTTGTTCTAAAGGCCGTTAGGGTGGGTTTAAAGGCCTAACCAAGCAAAATGACTCACCGCGTTTGGCTTGGCAGGGTAAACGCAGAAATTTAAAGCCAATTTTAGGGGTTGATACTTGTTCTAAAGGCTGTGGGGTGGGTTTAAAGGCCTAACCAAGCAAAATGACTCACCGCGTTTGGCTTGGCAGGGTAAACGCGAAAATTTAAAGCCAATTTTAGGGGTTGATACTTGTTCTAAAGGCTGTGGGTGGGGGTTTAAAGGCCTAACCAAGCAAAATGACTCACCGCGTTTGGCTTGGCAGGGTAAACGCGGAAATTTAAAGCCAATTTTAGGGGTTGATACTTGTTCTAAAGGCTGTGGGGTGGGTTTAAAGGCCTAACCAAGCAAAATGACTCACCGCGTTTGGCTTGGCAGGGTAAACGCGGAAATTTAAAGCCAATTTTAGGGGTTGATACTTGTTCTAAAGGCTGTTGTGTGGGTTTAAAGGCCTAACCAAGCAAAATGACTCACCGCATTTTGCTTGGCAGGGTAAACGCGGAAATTTAAAGCCAATTTTAGGGGTTGATACTTGTTCTAAAGGCTGTGGGGTGGGTTTAAAGGCCTAACCAAGCAAAATGACTCACGGCGTTTGGCTTGGCAGGGTAAACGCAAAAATTTAAATCTAATTTTAGGGGTTGATACTTGTTCTAAAGGCTGTGGGGTGGGTTTAAAGGCCTAACCAAGCAAATAACTCACCGCGTTTGGCTTGGCAGGGTAAACGCGGAAATTTAAAGCCAATTTTAGGGGTTGATACTTGTTCTAAAGGCTGTGTGGTGGGTTTAAAGGCCTAACCAAGCAAAATGACTCACCGCGTTTGGCTTGGCAGGGTAAACACGGAAATTTAAGGCAATTTTAGGGGTTGATACTTGTTCTAAAGGCTGTGGGGTGGGTTTAAAGGCCTAACCAAGCAAAATGACTCACCGCGTTTTGCTTGGCAGGGTAAACGCGGAAATTTAAAGCCAATTTTAGGGGTTGATACTTGTTCTAAAGGCTGTAGGGTGGGTTTAAAGGCCTAACCAAGCCAAATGACTCACCGCGTTTGGCTTGGCAGGGTAAACGCGGAAATTTAAAGCCAATTTTAGGGGTTGATACTTGTTCTAAAGGCTGTGGGGTGGGTTTAAAGGCCTAACCAAGCAAAATGACTCACCTCGTTTGGCTTGGCAGGGTAAACGCGGAAATTTAAAGCCAATTTTAGGGGTTGATACTTGTTCTAAAGGCTGTGTGGGGTGGGTTTAAAGGCCTAACCAAGCAAAATGACTCACCGCGTTTGGCTTGGCAGGGTAAACGCGGAAATTTAAAGCCAATTTTAGGGGTTGATACTTGTTCTAAAGGCTGTGGGGGGGTTAAAGGCCTAACCAAGCAAAATGACTCACCGCGTTTGGCTTGGCAGGGTAAACGCGGAAATTTAAAGCCAATTTTAGGGTTGATACTTGTTCTAAAGGCTGTGGGGTGGGTTTAAAGGCCTAACCAAGCAAAATGACTCACCGCGTTTGGCTTGGCAGGGTAAACGCGGAAATTTAAAGCCAATTTTAGGGGTTGATACTTGTTCTAAAGGCTGTGGGTGGGTTTAAAGGCCTAACCAAGCAAAATGACTCACGCGTTTGGCTTGGCAGGGTAAACGCGGAAATTTAAAGCCAATTTTAGGGGTTGATACTTGTTCTAAAGGCTGTGGGGTGGGTTTAAAGGCCTAACCAAGCAAAATGACTCACCGCGTTTGGCTTGGCAGGGTAAACGCGGAAATTTAAAGCCAATTTTAGGGGTTGATACTTGTTCTAAAGGCTGTGGGGTGGGTTTAAAGGCCTAACCAAGCAAAATGACTCACCGCGTTTGGCTTGGCAGGGTAAACGCGGAAATTTAAAGCCAATTTTAGGGGTTGATACTTGTTCTAAAGGCTGTGGGGTGGGTTTAAAGGCCTAACCAAGCAAAATGACTCACCGCGTTTGGCTTGGCAGGGTAAACGCGGAAATTTAAAGCAATTTTAGGGGTTGATACTTGTTCTAAAGGCTGTGGGGTGGGTTTAAAGGCCTAACCAAGCAAAATGACTCACCGCGTTTGGCTTGGCAGGGTAAACGCGGAAATTTAAAGCCAATTTTAGGGGTTGATACTTGTTCTAAAGGCTGTGGGGTGGGTTTAAGGGCCTAACCAAGCAAAATGACTCACTGCGTTTGGCTTGGCAGGGTAAAACGGGAAATTTAAAGCCAATTTTAGGGGTGATACTTGTTCTAAAGGCTGTGGGGTGGTTTAAAGGCCTAACCAAGCAAAATGACTCACCGCGTTTGGCTTGGCAGGGTAAACGCGGAAATTTAAAGCCAATTTTAGGGGTTGATACTTGTTCTAAAGGCTGTGGGGTGGGTTTAAAGGCCTAACCAAGCAAAATGACTCACCGCGTTTGGCTTGGCAGGGTAAACGCGGAAATTTAAAGCCAATTTTAGGGTTGATACTTGTTCTAAAGGCTGTGGGGTGGGTTTAAAGGCCTAACCAAGCAAAATGACTCACCGCGTTTGGCTTGGCAGGGTAAACGCGGAAATTTAAAGCCAATTTTAGGGGTTGATACTTGTTCTAAAGGCTGTGGGTGGGTTTAAAGGCCTAACCAAGCAAAATGACTCACCGCGTTTGGCTTGGCAGGGTAAACGCGGAAATTTAAAGCCAATTTTAGGGGTTGATACTTGTTCTAAAGGCTGTGGGTGGGTTTAAAGGCCTAACCAAGCAAAATGACTCACCGCGTTTGGCTTGGCAGGGTAAACACGGAAATTTAAAGCCAATTTTAGGGGTTGATACTTGTTCTAAAGGCTGTGGGGTGGGTTTAAAGGCCTAACCAAGCAAAATGACTCACCTCGTTTGGCTTGGCAGGGTAAACGCATAAATTTAAAGCCAATTTTCGGGGTTGATACTTGTTCTAAAGGCTGTGGTGGTCGGTTTAAAGGCCTAACCAAGCAAAATGACTCACCGCGTTTGGCTTGGCAGGGTAGACGCGGAAATTTAAAGCCAATTTTAGGGGTTGATACTTGTTCTAAAGGCTGTTGTGTGGGTTTAAAGGCCTAACCAAGCCAAATGACTCACCGCATTTTGCTTGGCAGGGTAAACGCGGAAATTTAAATCTAATTTTAGGGGTTAATACTTGTTCTAAAGGCCGTTAGGTGGGTTTAAAGGCCTAACCAAGCAAAATGAATCTCAACGGCTTTTTGCTTGGCAGGGTAACGCAAAAATTTAATCTAATTTTAGGGGTTGATACTTGTTCTAAAGGCTGTGGGGTGGGTTTAAAGGCCTAACCAAGCAAAATGACTCACCGCGTTTGGCTTGGCAGGGTAAACGCGGAAATTTAAAGCCAATTTTAAGGGGTGATACTTGTCTAAAGGCTTTGTAGGGTGGGTTTAAAGGCCTAACCAAGCAAATGGATCACCACGCGTTTGGCTTGGCAGGGTAAACGCGGAAATTTAAAGCCAATTTTAGGGGTTCATACTTGTTCTAAAGGCTGTGGGGTGGGTTTAAAGGCCTAACCAAGCAAAATCACTCACCGCGTTTGGCTTGGCAGGGTAAACACGGAAATTTAAAGCCAATTTTAGGGTTGACACTTGTTCTAAAGGCTGTGTTGGTGGGTTTAAAGGCCTAACCAAGCCAAATGACTCACCGCGTTTTGCTTGGCAGGGTAAACGCGGAAATTTAAAGCCAATTTTAGGGGTTGATACTTGTTCTAAAGGCCGTTAGGTGGGTTTAAAGGCCTAACCAAGCAAAATGACTCACGGCGTTTGGCTTGGCAGGGTAAACGCAAAAATTTAAATCTAATTTTAGGGGTTGATACTTGTTCTAAAGGCTGTGGGGTGGGTTTAAAGGCCTACCCAAGCAAAATGACTCAGGGCGTTTGGCTTGGCAGGGTAAACGCGGAAATTTAAAGCCAATTTTAGGGGTTGATACTTGTTCTAAAGGCTGTGGGGTGGGTTTAAAGGCCTAACCAAGCAAAATGACTCACCGCGTTTCGCTTGGCAGGGTAAACGCGGAAATTTAAAGCCAATTTTAGGGGTTGATACTTGTTCTAAAGGCTGTGGGGTGGGTTTAAAGGCCTAACCAAGCCAAATGACTCACCGCGTTTGGCTTGGCAGGGTAAACGCGGAAATTTAAAGCCAATTTTAGGGGTTGATACTTGTTCTAAAGGCTGTGGGGGGGGGTTTAAAAGCCTAACAAGCAAAATGACTCACTGCGTTTGGCTTGGCAGGGTAAACGCAGAAATTTAAAGCCAATTTTAGGGGTTCATACTTGTTCTAAAGGCTGTGGGGTGGGTTTAAAGGCCTAACCAAGCAAAATCACTCACCTCGTTTGGCTTGGCAGGGTAAACGCATAAATTTAAAGCCAATTTTCGGGGTTGATACTTGTTCTAAAGGCTGTGTGGTGGGTTTAAAGGCCTAACCAAGCAAAATGACTCACCGCGTTTGGCTTGGCAGGGTAGACACGGAAATTTAAAGCCAATTTTCGGGGTTGATACTTGTTCTAAAGGCTGTGGGGTGGGTTTAAAGGCCTAACCAAGCAAAATGACTCACCGCGTTTGGCTTGGCAGGGTAGACGCGGAAATGTAAAGCCAATTTTAGGGGTTGATACTTGTTCTAAAGGCTGTGGGGTGGGTTTAAAGGCCTAACCAAGCAAAATGACTCACCGCGTTTCGCTTAGCAGGGTAAACGCGAAAATTTAAAGCCAATTTTAGGGGTTGATACTTGTTCTAAAGGCTGTAGGGTGGGTTTAAAGGCCTAACCACCAAACCAAGCCAAATGACTCACCGCGTTTGGCTTGGCAGGGTAAACGCGGAAATTTAAAGCCAATTTTAGGGGTTGATACTTGTTCTAAAGGCTGTGGGGGGGGTTTAAAGGCCTAACCAAGCAAAATGACTCACTGCGTTTGGCTTGGCAGGGTAAACGCAGAAATTTAAAGCCAATTTTAGGGGTTCATACTTGTTCTAAAGGCTGTGGGGTGGGTTTAAAGGCCTAACCAAGCAAAATCACTCACCTCGTTTGGCTTGGCAGGGTAAACGCATAAATTTAAAGCCAATTTTCGGGGTTGATACTTGTTCTAAAGGCTGTGTGGTGGGTTTAAAGGCCTAACCAAGCAAAATGACTCACCGCGTTTGGCTTGGCAGGTAGAACGCGGAAATTTAAAGCCAATTTTAGGGGTTGACACTTGTTCTAAAGGCTGTTGTGTGGGTTTAAAGGCCTAACCAAGCCAAATGACTCACCGCATTTTGCTTGGCAGGGTAAACGCGGAAATTTAAATCTAATTTTAGGGGTTAATACTTGTTCTAAAGGCCGTTAGGTGGGTTTAAAGGCCTAACCAAGCAAAATGACTCACGGCGTTTGGCTTGGCAGGGTAAACGCAAAA
The DNA here is from genome assembly GCF_902728285.1 of Clytia hemisphaerica. Classification (NCBI taxonomy): domain Eukaryota; kingdom Metazoa; phylum Cnidaria; class Hydrozoa; order Leptothecata; family Clytiidae; genus Clytia; species Clytia hemisphaerica. The sequence continues at coordinate 2,018,430 of NW_027104551.1, forward strand.
ATTTAAATCTAATTTTAGGGGTTGATACTTGTTCTAAAGGCTGTGAGGTGGGTTTAAAGGCCTACCCAAGCAAAATGACTCAGGGCGTTTGGCTTGGCAGGGTAAACGCAAAAATTTAAATCTAATTTTAGGGGTTAATACTTGTTCTAAAGGCCGTTAGGTGGGTTTAAAGGCCTAACCAAGCAAAATGACTCACGGCGTTTGGCTTGGCAGGGTAAACGCAAAAATTTAAATCTAATTTTAGGGGTTGATACTTGTTCTAAAGGCTGTGAGGTGGGTTTAAAGGCCTAACCAAGCAAAATGACTCACGGCGTTTGGCTTGGCAGGGTAAACGCGGAAATTTAAAGCCAATTTTAGGGGTTGATACTTGTTCTAAAGGCTGTAGGTGGGTTTAAAGGCCTAACCAAGCAAAATGACTCACTGCGTTTCGCTTGGCAGGGTAAACGCGGAAATTTAAAGCCAATTTTAGGGGTTGATACTTGTTCTAAAGGCTGTGGTGGGTGGTTTAAAGGCCTAACCAAGCAAAATGACTCACCGCGTTTGGCTTGGCAGGGTAAACGCGGAAATTTAAAGCCAATTTTAGGGGTTGATACTTGTTCTAAAGGCTGTGGGGTGGGTTTAAAGGCCTAACCAAGCAAAATGACTCACCACGTTTGGCTTGGCAGGGTAAACGCGGAAATTTAAAGCCAATTTTAGGGGTTGATACTTGTTCTAAAGGCTGTGGGGTGGGTTTAAAGGCCTAACCAAGCAAAATGACTCACCGCGTTTGGCTTGGCAGGGTAAACGCGGAAATTTAAAGCCAAATTTTAGGGTTGATACTTGTTCTAAAGGCTGAGGAGTGGGTTTCAAGGCCTAACCAAGCAAAATGACTCATCGCGTTTGGCTTGGCAGGGTAAACGCGGAAATTTAAATTTAATTTTAGGGGTTGATACTTGTTCTAAAGGCTGTTAAGTGGTTTTAAAGGCCTAACCAAGCAAAATCATTCACCGTGTTTCGCTTGACAGGGTAAACGCAAAAATTTAAAGCCAAGTTTAGGGGTTGATACTTGTTCTAAAGGCTGTGGGTGGCTTTAAAGGCCTAACCAAGCAAAAGAACTCACCGCGTTTGGCTTGGCAGGGTAAGCGCGGAAATTTAAAGCCAAATTTAGGGGTTGATACTTGTTGTAAAGGCTGTGGGGTGGGTTTAAAGGCCTAACCAAGCAAAATGACTCACCGCGTTTGGCTTTGCAGGGTAAACGCGGAAATTTAAAGCCAATTTTAGGGGTTGATACTTGTTCTAAAGGCTGTGGGATGGGTTTAAAGGCCTAACCAAGCAAAATGACTCACCGCGTTTGGCTTGGCAGGGTAAACACGGAAATTTAAAGCCAAATTTAGGGGTTGATACTTGTTCTAAAGGCTGTAGGTCGGGTTTAAAGGCCTAACCAAGCAAAATGACTCACCGCGTTTGGCTTGGCAGGGTAAACGCGGAAATTCAAAGCCAACCTTAGAGGTTGATACTTGTTCTAAAGGCTGTGGGGTGGGTTTAAAGGCCTAACCAAGCAAAATTACTCACTGCGTTTGGCTTGGCAGGGTAAACGCGGAAATTTAAAGCCAATTTTAGGGGTTGATACTTGTTCTAAAGGCTGTGGGGTGGGTTTAAAGGCCTAACCAAGCAAAATGACTCACCGCGTTTGGCTTGGCAGGGTGAACGCGGAAATTTAAATCTAATTTTAGGGGTTGATACTTGTTCTAAAGGCTGTGGGGTGGGTTTAAAGGCCTAACCAAGCAAAATGACTCACCGCGTTTGGCTTTGCAGGGTAAACGCAAAAATTTAAATCTAATTTTAGGGGTTGATACTTGTTCTAAAGGCTGTTGGGTGGGTTTAAAGGCCTAACCAAGCAAAATCACTCACCGCGTTTGGCTTGGCAGGGTAAACGCAAAAAATTAAAATCTAATTTTAGGGGTTGATACTTGTTCTAAAGGCTGTTTGGCGGGTTTAAAGGCCTAACCAAGCAAAATGACTCACCGCGTTTGGCTTGGCAGGGTAAACACGGAAATTTAAAGCAAATTTTAGGGGTTGATACTTGTTCTAAAGGCTGTGAGTCGGGTTTAAAGGCCTAACCAAGCAAAATTACTCACCGCGTTTGGCTTGGCAGGGTAAACGTGGAAATTTAAAGCCAACTTTAGAGGTTGATACTTGTTCTAAAGGCTGTGGGGTGGGTTTAAAGGCTTAACCAAGCAAAATGACTCACTGCGTTTGGCTTGGCAGGGTAAACGCGGGAATTTAAATCTAATTTTAGGGGTTGATACTTGTTCTAAAGGCTGTTAGGTGAGTTTAAAGGCCTAACCAAGCAAAATGACTCACCGCGTTTGGCTTGGCAGGGTAAACGCAAAAATTTAAATCTAATTTTAGGGGTTGATACTTGTTCTAGAAGGCTGTTGGGTGGGTTTAAAGGCCTAACCAAGCAAAATCACTCACCGCGTTTGGCTTGGCAGGGTAAACGCAAAAATTTAAATCTAATTTTAGGGGTTGATACTTGTTCTAAAGGCTGTTGGGTGGGTTTAAAGGCCTAACCAAGCAAAATCACTCACCGCGTTTGGCTTGGCAGGGTAAACGCGGAAATTTGAAGCCAATTTTAGGGAAGAGCCTATTTGAGGTTTAATCCCATTCCAATGATTTTCAAACACTTTTTTTCCACGTGACCCGTTATTACTTCCTACAGTGCTATGTTCATGCTTTCTTGTAGTAACTGTTCAATTTTAGTTTAGAGGTTAATTTCGTTAAAACGCTTAAAAAGGTATTCGTTCGCTGACGCAGATTAATTTTTTTAACTAATTGCACATTGAAACTGCTGGAAAACTGCCTTTTGAAGTTTTCTAGGTCTTCAGCCGTTCGCAACCGTTGACAGGAAAAGAATTCGCAGCGACATGCCCCCTGATAAGCAATGAATCCAAATTTCGAGTTTCTAAATGTGCATTTATTAGAGTAAATACGGTAGTATTTTACCATTGTTCTGTAGATGACGAAAGAAGTTTTTGTCCTTGACGAAATCTGAACAATGGATCTATATGAGACGGTTGGTTGGGAAGTTGGCTGTGGCAGCTTAAAACCAAACGTCTCGAAATGTGTTGGAGATCTTCAGCTATGTGGTGGCCAGAAGTCCGGTTGTGAGGCGGCAGTCCATGCTATGCAAACCTTATTCGAAGAGGAAAATTGCGATGGAATCTTGTTGGTTGATGCTCACAACACTTTCATGATTCATAACATTCAAATTGTTTGTACTGAGTTTGCTACCTTCATCAGCAACATATACCCGTCAAGTGCAAGGCTCTTTGTCAGTGGTGGATATGAAATCAGTTCATCAGAAGGTACAACCCAAGGACATCCTGTGGCCATGCCTCTCTACGCTTTCGCACTCGTCCCCTTGTTGGAAACCACGACTCAAACAACTGATGACCAAAGTGCTGCTGGTCAACTGAAGTTTCTTCTAGCTTGATGCTGATGAAAATTGTGGTATAAAACATGCCTTGAACATCTTCCTATCAAAAGTTATGGAGGTTGAACGTTTTATGATGACGTCATCATAAGCCTTTCCGGGCAAAACGTAATTTTGAATTAATATAGACCAAATCCGATGTTTTATGCATGAATTTATATCAAAATTCATTGTTTTTTCCGATTCTGATATTTAAAATCTCAAATTGGATTAAAAGCTTTAAATCCTACATAATACTAAAACTTAGATTTTGAGATTTACAAGGCAAATCAACGCAGCGTTCTCCCTTCAGGAGCACAGTGTACAACCAGCTATTTTTTGTATGGGTTGAGCCTTCCTATGTCGTCTAGACCCAAGCATCAGATGGAATTCCGAATTTTGACATGGATTCATGTATAAAACACCAAATTTGGTGAACTAGTTCCGTTATTACTGGGTTTTTAGATTTTACCTGGAAAGGCTTATGATGACGTCATCGCAAAGCTTTGAACCTTCATAACCTTTGATAGAAAGCATGTTTTATACCTCAATTCTCATCAGATTTTAAATATTTTCAAAAAATAATTTTTTGCCCAGCCACCTGATTTTTATTTTATTTATTTTATTTATTCTTTATTTAGAGTTGGGTATTAAAATATAGATTTTACAAATGAAAGTAAACTCTAATTAAATCCAACTTAGTAAAAATTAAAAAAAGAAGTAATAAAGTTAAAAAGCACGTTAAAAGTAAAATAAACTATAACTTTAAATGCAACCTTTGCAGGTGCATATCGGGGAAACAGATTTCAGAGCAGCCTTAAATGAATTTAGTGAGTCAAGATTTTTAATATTGGATGGTAATTTGTTCCAGGTGGAGACTGCTCTGAAGTCAAAGGTATTTACAGCAAAAACACTATCATATTTTTTATACAATAAGGTTGCTTCCCCCTTTACCACAAAACATCCAAACCAGTGGGCAGTAATTAAAAGGTGACAAGATATAAGAGTTAACAACAATCTTAGTTTGATCATCAGACAGAAAGTTCCTCAACCTACGAAGGGCCCTTAATTTTTGGTTGGATTGTTTACAAAGCTCTGTCACGTGAGGGACAAGAGGAATTTTATCATCGATTTTGAGCCCTAGAAGTTTAACAACCTCAACATTATTTAGAACAATATCCTTGATTTTCAAAGAGAGATTTTGATTGAATGTTCCCGGGTATATCAGCTGAAATTTTGATGGGTTAGCTGGACAAAACAGCTGTTTCTGGCTGAAAAACACTGAAAAACACTGTTTTTAAAGATTAATATCTCGAGTTAGGTAAAGAAATCACCTATACTCGCATCCACTAAAACTTGGTCTCTCTAAGGGTCGGTTTTCGGAGGTCCCTTCCGCACATACCCCTCATCCTCTCATTCACCAACCCTAGTACCCCCCTCCGGGAAAATCACTTGACTCTCAGTGATATGGCTTCGTTCCTTTTTCAAAAAAAGCATTCGAATCATAATCTGTATAATCAAAACATTCGAAATGATTTGTGCGTGATGAATGTTATGGAAAGGGAGAAAGGGTTGTTTGTATAATTAGGATTGATCTACATCAAGCTAGCTTTTTATTGGAAAGAAAGCAACGTTGGTTTGAAAGGCATTACGTTATCCTGTATCGATTATCAGCGTAATTACCGGTGTCCCGATAGTTACCTATAATAATTATCAGTAATTTAGCGGGAGCTTTATTGGGACACAGAGACAGTATTTCCCGATAATAAAAACTGGTAGTTTTACCGGTAAAGTTACTGGTATTATCAGTTATTACAGGGTATTTATTTTGTAATCTTTATCCCCTCTCCCCTGAAGGTTCACATTTATAGAATCAATTTCAGCACCCCTGTGTCACAGACCCGGTTGACCCCCACCCTGCTCGAAAAATTGGCTTAAAAATCGTCCCTAGTGTAAAAAAATACCTAAAATCTAAACCCAACTGGGAAATTGCCCTATGATTGTGTCCCCATTGGAAGTTTGGATGGGAAAAATTGCACTTCAAAACCATCCTAAATGGAATTTTTGAGCTGGAATAGATTTTCTATCCGCATTGGGATTTTGATAGAAATTGTCATCCCCACTGAGGGAAAGAGTTCCACCAGGGCACTGAGACAGGGGTGTATTTCATGCTTATTTTGCTTATCAATTTTAAGCATTTTCATCTGAATCAAAAACTTTTAAAGCAGTCGGGTGGTATTTGGAAACAATTTTTATACTTTTCATGCTAAACAAAAACACTTTTGAAGACCCTTTGAAGACTTTAGATGGTATTTATAGAACCACTTTCATGCTTATTTTGCTTAATGAAAAGACTTTTGAAGACTTAATCAAATTTAATATCGATTTAATTGGGAACCTGTCAGAACGAAAAATTAAATGATTTTCTCATTTTCACCCTGAAAAGTGGCAAAAATGAATAAAATTAGACGAAAAATTAAAAAAAATTTAATTTCCATCCTGAAAATTGTCAATAATAATCAAAAGTCGACCCTGAGAGCATATTTGAAATCGATGTTAAGCATTTCTGCTGACCGAAAAGACTTTTGAAGTCTCAAGATTGCATTTAGAAACGATTTTAAGCTTTTTTTGAAGACTTCAGATGGCATTTGAAATCGATTTTAGCGTTTTCTGCTAAATGAAAACACTTTTGAACCAGACGGGTGGTATTTTAAATCGATTTTAATCGTTTTTCGCTGAATGAAAACACTTTTGAAGCCTTGATACCATTTAGAATCGATGTCAAGCTTTTTCTGCTCAAGGAAAACACTTTTAAAGCCTTCAAATGGTTTGATATCAATTTTGAGGCTTTAAATGAAAATATTGAAGCCTTAAGATCACATATATAGAATGGATTTCAAGCTTTTTTTTCTCAGCGAAAACACTTTGAAGCCTTCGGATGCTACTTGAAATCAATTTTAAGTGTTTTCTGTTTCATGAAAACATTTGAAGCAGTCGGGTTGTGTTTAAACCATTTTAAGCTTTCTCTGCTGAACGAAAACACTTTTGAAGCCTTCAGATGGTATTTATAGTCAAATTTATGCTTTTTTACTTAATGAAAACACTTTTGAAGCATTAAAATCGTATTATGGAATGAATTTTTAGCTTTTTCTGCTCAATGATAAATATTTTTCGATTTTTGGAGCCTTCAGATGCTATTTGAAATCAATTTTAAGCATTTTTATCTGAATGAAAGCACTTATGAAAAGACGTTTGAAGAATTCAGATAGCATTCAAAATCAATTTTAGGCACTTTCTGTTAAATGAAAAAAGGTTGAAGCAATCAGTTAGTATTTGAAAGAGTGTGATTAATTACATGTGTCCCGTGCCCTCGTGGGTCGTGCCTTCGTGCCTCTTGCGTCCCGTGCCCTCGTGCCTTCGTGCCCTCATGGGTCCCGAAAAAAATTACGTGGGTAGTTCGTGGGTCCAAAAAAATCTCGTGGGTAGTTCGTGGGTCCGAAAGAAAATCTCGTGGGTAAGCTCAGCATAAAAAAATGAAGTCCCGAACGAAGTAAAAGTCCTGAAAGTTGATAGAAAGCCTTTTCTAATATTTTAATTGAAGTTTGGCATTAGAAATCCTCTCATATCTCAAGCATCACACTGAAATACAACTTTAAATTTTGCAAAAAGACAGTCTGATAGTGCTCCCTGGTATAAAAGTTTTTAATTTTCAATTTTTATTATTCATTTTTGGAAATTTGTATGTTGTTTCATTTTGGCGATTAAACTCTCAAATTTATCCCAACAAATTCTCCAAAAGAGATTCCACACAATTACAAGGACACCACACACGAACCCACGAAATCATATTTTCCGGACCCACAAAATCATCTTTTCAGAACCCACGTAACTTTTTTTCAGGACCCACGTAATTTTTTTCAGGACCCATGTAATTTTTATCAGGACCCACGTAATTTTTTTCAGGACCCATGTAATTTTTATCAGGACCCACGTATTTTTTTCAGGACCCATGTAATTTTTTTCAGGACCCACGTATTTTTTTCAGGACCCACTAACTACCCACGAGGGCAAGAGGCACGAAGGCACGACCCACGAGGGCACGGGACGCACGTAATTAATTACACTCTATTTGAAATCAATTTTAAGCATTTTCTCCTAAACAAAAACACTTTTGAAGCTATTTGATGTTATTTGTAATCAATAAGCTTTTTTTGCTCAATGATAACACTTTTGACCCATTTGAGTGGCATTTAGATTCAAATTTATGCTTTTTTGCTGAATGAAAACACTTTTGAAGACTTTGGATATCATTTAGAATCAATTTCATGCTTTTTTGCCTAATGAAGAAACTTTCAAAGCCTTAAGATCAATCTTAGCATCAATTTTAAGCTTTTTCACAGTTTTCTGCTGAACTAAGACACTTTTGAAGAATTAAGATCGAATTTAGAATCGAATTTAAGCTTTTTTTTGCTTGTACCGAAAACACTTTTGAAGCCTTCGGGTGGTATTTATAATCGATTATAAGCTTTTCCTGCTCAACGAAAACACTTTTAAAGTCTTTTTGGATGGTATGTATTTGGAATCGATTTAAAATATCAGATTTCGGACAAAGAGAAAAATTGTTTAAATTATGCTCAATAGGATCTGTTTTAGGCGAGGAACAAAACACGTTTGAAGTCATTTAGCCATTTCCTAAGTTTGGAGAGCAATTCAAAGTTGTACTTTTGAAAACGGTGAAAATCCTGAAAGTCTCAATTTTAGGGAATTTCCCTAAAGCACACAAAAGCCACCAAAATCGGAAAGCATATGTTTTAGGGAAAAGGTCGGCGATAATTCTTGCCTAGAACAGATCAAAAACTTCTAGGGGATAGAATTTCATGTAAGAACAGATCAATAATTTCCCGTTTTTCTTAGAACAGATCACCATTTCTAGCTGGGGCATGCCTAAATCCCTCGGTGGCTGCTTTCTATGTCTCTAAAACGATGACTCCTTTCGGAACAAAATTTTCATTTTAGAAAGCTAATACTAAAAAGAGAAAAAGCGAATAATTGTGCATTTAGTTAATCCAAAATTTAAGTTGAAGAAGTTTAAAATCTATTAATAATTCGAGTTTAATTTATTTTATTGGGTATACCTTTTTGTGAAACACCCTGTACATAAAAAAATTAACTGTCCCCACAGTGAAAAGATTTTCAAATTCATTTGTGTGTATTCAGGTAACTTTTCACACACACACACAACATTTTGGGGACGTTTTTCCAAAAATCAGGAACAGACGGTTTATGACCGTTGCGAGTGAAGGGTGGCTTTAAGAGCGTTTTTCATTTGTATCAACGAGTGAAAAATTTTTTCTAAAGAAATGTGATTGACAGTGAGTTTCTTGAAATCTGTAGCGAATTTCAACATCTGAAGAGCATGGGACAAAGAAATTACATGTGAATTAATTACACGCTGTTTTTATAAGAACAATCTTATAAGAACACGAGGCTGAAATTTGGCCAAAAACTAAGAATGAATAAGTTCTTTAAGTAAAGAAATATAATAATGAAGTCATATGTACTGGAAAAGGCGCAGTAGTGTAGTGGTCATCGTTCTTGACTTCCGTGCTGGAGGTCAGGGTTCGATTCCCACTCGGTGCTGCGATTCACTTGGCAAGTGAATGTACCTTGGCCCGGGTCAACCCATACCATGTGAGGGGAATAGGGTACCATACCTCTGATACAAGAGTATGGGGAGATATGCTGGACATTGAATGTGGTGTGGTGATGGTACTCATTTGTTCAGTACCTGCAAGAACGCAAGGTTCTCCCGTACTGTTCGAGTATCATCATCGATACATCACGGCTCTGATGTGTCGCGAGCAATGAGTACAATGTCTGGTAAGCGCCGTGATTTCCTATCTAGGGGTAGGAAACTATCCCGGGATAGGACCCGGTCCGATGATATCGGAGGGTTAGCTTCTCTTCTCCCTCTTCTCTCATATGCACTGAAGAAAATACGAACTAGCGACTAACCATAACAATCTGTAATTAAAATCCCAAGTACACCATGGAAAAAAAATAAAGAACAAAACTAACAATAACAATAGTACAGAGAATAAACGACAAGTAAGGGTATTAAGAACATCGTAAGAATATTTAACCCTAGAAAATTCGAAAAATTAAGAACAGCCCAGCCTGAGCCAAAATTTTCTGGTTCTTATAAAGAAAGCGTGTACCACCTTTGTAACCTTCTGATTGGAGGTATTTATGGAGCCGGTTTTGGAATTAAATGAGAGTATTAAATGATAGTATCAGTAGGCATGTAAAGAGAAAGATTCAATAAAAACAGGAGAGAATAGGTATTTTCTTCCTTTATTATCATAGCCTCACAGGTCATCAAAGACTCGAAGAATTAGCCTTCTAGAGACATTAGGCTTATGTCCTCACAATGCTATACACACGAAACTGAGATGTCCCCATAGTGCAAAAATTTATCAAATTCAGTTGTGTGTAAGTCAGGTTACTTTTCACACACACAACATTATGGGGACATTTTTCAATAAACCGAGAACACACGGCTTATGACCGTTATAGTAGTGCTAATTTGACTTAAGAAATGCAAAATGAGCCTTTTTTATTGGTTAGAATAAATGAAAAGCTCGTTTTGAAAAAACGTGAGTTTTGTCCCCACAGTGTAGGATGAGACATGTGTCCCCACAATCCGGTTGGGACGCGTATAGGTGTGTGTGTGTGTGTGTGTTTGTGTCTGACATCGGCGTTCCGGCCAATTATTAAAATGTGCGTAATAAATATGACGGTAAATTATACAGCGGTAAATGTTATACATATTTTCATATTACATAGCCCCCGGCGTGCGAATGGAATTGAGGGGGCCAAAAAAATATGTCGCCCACCATGGTTGGGCGACGAAGAAAATTTTCGACTTTTCACCCTTATTTCACCCCTCTAAACGGTATATGTAAGATCTTTTAAAGTAAAAAAAATTTCTTTGCAAAATATTGGGGGGGGGGAGGGCATGTATTACGTTATATTTTATTATCATTTATTACGTTGATTTAGCATTGATGCATAAATGCAAATTATAGACACCATAACACGAATTACAATATAACTTGTGCAAATCAAAACAAACAAAATAGCAGACTGGTTATGATGATGAGATGATTCATTGACTGGAAAAGGTGTTTTGTATGTCAAATTTTGTTTCTTGTCTTTGATACTGAATACTAAAATGTAATTTAGTCAGAAGTTCATCTCAGTAATGATTTCAATTCTTTTTCTTGAATCTGAAATTTACTCAAGTTTTCAAATATACATTTGATATTTTTGTTCAAACTGTAATTTACCTTTGTCTGCTATTATATTAATAACTATAGCTTTATTGTTTATAAGGCTTCTTGGGCTTTAAAGACCATCATATGGTCGTAACTGGAGAAAGTCCTTCTTAACTTGGTAAAACAAGATACCGGCAAAGTACAAAAAAGTTGAATGTACGCATCAGTAAAGTTGAATCCAAAAGTGGTTGAATTTGTTGAATGTCAATCAATGTTTGTTTTTTTTGGTCTTCAAAATAGATTTACCTCACTTAGAGTGTTTTCCCTGTTTGTTCAGTGTGGCATATCTATTTTAAAAACCTGAAAAAAGTTTGTTTACATTCGTTTAACTTTACATGCGCACGTTCAACTTTTCATGCAGTTGTGATAGCCTAGATAACTTACACTCCAGGGGTTTGGTGAAATAGCTCCAATTCTGGCTTTCCAAGTTAGGAGGGACCTTCCCGATGGCATTTAACGGTGGTTAGACTAGACACACAGACAGTCATACAGAAACACCATAAAGTGAAAGTATATAGCTATAAACTCAAAAAGTCTAGCTTCCTGAAGGCCCGTCTCTTCATTGTCTGCGCTGTGATCATATCTTAATGGCTTCAATTCTTTCAGCTTGGAGAAAAGATTGCATCATGAAAAAGTATTATGCACTTGAAAAAAATTTAGGTGCATTTCAACTTTTCTTAATTGTACGTCTGAATAGACCACAATGGCATTCCTTTATTTTTCTTTTGATCAACAACGTAGAAGATTTTGCTTGAGAAGTGCAATCACAGGGTACGCAAGTGGAGCCCGGGCCTTAACTAGGATTGTTTTCTATTTCACCCTAATACACTCTTCTCGAGATGCATAAATTTATTGTTGTCCTCGTTTTCAAACAGATTTCATTGCTATAAAATTACATATTCACAGTGATAATTGTGTTGTTTACACCTCATGAGACATTTTGAATTTCAAGTACTTTTGTTTTAGAGTTAATGTTTGCCTTTTGGGAATTTAAATGGTTTAATGTATAATTTCATAGCAATGAAATCTGTTTGAAAAAATAAGCCAGCAAGATAATGATAATTTTCGAAATATATTTTTGAGGAGCTTTTCCAGCTTTTCCTTGAATTTTATCAAATTGTTAAGCTGCATATGTATTCTTCAAGTATTTTGTTAATGGAATATAATTTTTTTTCAATCAATATGACTAGTTTTAACCACTTTTCTTTAAATTAATGTCGTTTTTGTCGTTTTTATTCGTTTCTCGTTTTTTCTTCGTTCTTTCATGGTCTCTTTATGGTGGTCTCCTTTTGGCACTTCCACTCCCTCAAAAGAACGCATGCGCAG